>NC_086375.1:17182149-17271253 GCF_036588685.1 Mytilus trossulus
ATTTTTGCGTCAACCTGTTTGCCCATGGCTATTTGTTACATCTAAAGAACAATGCAAAACTATTTTATCAGTTCCATTGATTTTATATTGAAAAGCCACAAATTCTGTCACCTTTAGTGTGAAAACAATGTTGGCGCCAAAATCTCAGAAATGTTTCATTGTTAATATCGAGCCCAGTAATAATGTAAATGTATTATAAAGCATATATATACGATATACGTTCGAATTCGATTCATAAGGCTAGCACATTTTGTATTGTGTTTCTTGACCATTTTTGATTACGTCAAGAGCAGATTATTCAGAGAGAAGCAAAATGCCACTATCCAGATTTGCGATGTTTAAGTTCTATTTTGCCCGAATGTATTGCTAAGACCGCGTGGCCTAATGGATAAGGCGTCTGACTTCGAATCAGAAGATTGCGAGTTCGAGTCTCGTCGTGGGTCGAAGACTTTTTGCAGTAGCATGACCGAGGAATTTCGGCAGGCGATTTCTAAATAGCGATCCGTATTCACACGGCAATGTCAAAGTCAGCACAAGTTTTCGATCAACAAATATAAGATATCTTTGCAAATACTTTTTTCTTCTTCCTGAAATGAGAAATAAAATGCAGTCACTATATATATTTACATCTTTTGTATATCTGATCAGATCAACCACACTCGTTTCGATGTAGAAATATAAGGCGTAAATTGAATGCGCGATCTTGAAACAGATCTTCAATGGAATCGGCATGCAGAGTCCGATTTCGTGTTTTGATTTTGCAAAAGACACTTTTTGCACGAAATTCACGGGTACGGCTGCGATCAAGTAAAATGAAAGCAGGATCTCGTGCACTTTTATAGACCACCGTTTATGAAATCGATTTATGTCTAATAAACATTAGTGGCAAATATAAAACTCACTAGATTGCAGTTATCGTGTATTTTTCCGTCTTCTACAAATTGTCAAACGATACAATAAAAATTAACCGCCCAACGTGGGGCTCGAACCCACGACCCCGAGATTAAGAGTCTCGTGCTCTACCGACTGAGCTAGCCGGGCAGATGTATACCAATTGTAAAGAAATGGGTGTCGTTTGTAAGAAGCGGTTAATTAGTGCGATAGTTATTTTTGCGTCAACCTGTTTGCCCATGGCTATTTGTTACATCTAAAGAACAAATGCAAAACTATTTTATCAGTTCCATTGATTTTATATTGAAAAGCCACAAATTCTGTCACCTTTAGTGTGAAAACAATGTTGGCGCCAAAATCTCAGAAATGTTTCATTGTTAA
Source organism: Mytilus trossulus (assembly GCF_036588685.1). Classification (NCBI taxonomy): domain Eukaryota; kingdom Metazoa; phylum Mollusca; class Bivalvia; order Mytilida; family Mytilidae; genus Mytilus; species Mytilus trossulus. The sequence goes on from NC_086375.1 coordinate 17,183,422, forward strand.
TATCGAGCCCAGTAATAATGTAAATGTATTATAAAGCATATATATACGATATACGTTCGAATTCGATTCATAAGGCTAGCACATTTTGTATTGTGTTTCTTGACCATTTTTGATTACGTCAAGAGCAGATTATTCAGAGAGAAGGCAAAATGCCACTATCCAGATTTGCGATGTTTAAGTTCTATTTTGCCCGAATGTATTGCTAAGACCGCGTGGCCTAATGGATAAGGCGTCTGACTTCGAATCAGAAGATTGCGAGTTCGAGTCTCGTCGTGGTCGAAGACTTTTTGCAGTAGCATGACCGAGGAATTTCGGCAGGCGATTTCTAAATAGCGATCCGTATTCACACGGCAATGTCAAAGTCAGCACAAGTTTTCGATCAACAAATATAAGATATCTTTGCAAATACTTTTTCTTCTTCCTGAAATGAGAAATAAAATGCAGTCACTATATATATTTACATCTTTTGTATATCTGATCAGATCAACCACACTCGTTTCGATGTAGAAATATAAGGCGTAAATTGAATGCGCGATCTTGAAACAGATCTTCAATGGAATCGGCATGCAGAGTCCGATTTCGTGTTTTGATTTTGCAAAAGACACTTTTTGCACGAAATTCACGGGTACGGCTGCGATCAAGTAAAATGAAAGCAGGATCTCGTGCACTTTTATAGACCACCGTTTATGAAATCGATTTATGTCTAATAAACATTAGGTGGCAAATATAAAACTCACTAGATTGCAGTTATCGTGTATTTTTCCGTCTTCTACAAATTGTCAAACGATACAATAAAAATTAACCGCCCAACGTGGGGCTCGAACCCACGACCCCGAGATTAAGAGTCTCGTGCTCTACCGACTGAGCTAGCCGGGCAGATGTATACCAATTGTAAAGAAATGGGTGTCGTTTGTAAGAAGCGGTTAATTAGTGCGATAGTTATTTTTGCGTCAACCTGTTTGCCCATGGCTATTTGTTACATCTAAAGAACAAATGCAAAACTATTTTATCAGTTCCATTGATTTTATATTGAAAAGCCACAAATTCTGTCACCTTTAGTGTGAAAACAATGTTGGCGCCAAAATCTCAGAAATGTTTCATTGTTAATATCGAGCCCAGTAATAATGTAAATGTATTATAAAGCATATATATACGATATACGTTCGAATTCGATTCATAAGGCTAGCACATTTTGTATTGTGTTTCTTGACCATTTTTGATTACGTCAAGAGCAGATTATTCAGAGAGAAGGCAAAATGCCACTATCCAGATTTGCGATGTTTAAGTTCTATTTTGCCCGAATGTATTGCTAAGACCGCGTGGCCTAATGGATAAGGCGTCTGACTTCGAATCAGAAGATTGCGAGTTCGAGTCTCGTCGTGGTCGAAGACTTTTTGCAGTAGCATGACCGAGGAATTTCGGCAGGCGATTTCTAAATAGCGATCCGTATTCACACGGCAATGTCAAAGTCAGCACAAGTTTTCGATCAACAAATATAAGATATCTTTGCAAATACTTTTTTCTTCTTCCTGAAATGAGAAATAAAATGCAGTCACTATATATATTTACATCTTTTGTATATCTGATCAGATCAACCACACTCGTTTCGATGTAGAAATATAAGGCGTAAATTGAATGCGCGATCTTGAAACAGATCTTCAATGGAATCGGCATGCAGAGTCCGATTTCGTGTTTTGATTTTGCAAAAGACACTTTTTGCACGAAATTCACGGGTACGGCTGCGATCAAGTAAAATGAAAGCAGGATCTCGTGCACTTTTATAGACCACCGTTTATGAAATCGATTTATGTCTAATAAACATTAGGTGGCAAATATAAAACTCACTAGATTGCAGTTATCGTGTATTTTTCCGTCTTCTACAAATTGTCAAACGATACAATAAAAATTAACCGCCCAACGTGGGGCTCGAACCCACGACCCCGAGATTAAGAGTCTCGTGCTCTACCGACTGAGCTAGCCGGGCAGATGTATACCAATTGTAAAGAAATGGGTGTCGTTTGTAAGAAGCGGTTAATTAGTGCGATAGTTATTTTTGCGTCAACCTGTTTGCCCATGGCTATTTGTTACATCTAAAGAACAAATGCAAAACTATTTTATCAGTTCCATTGATTTTATATTGAAAAGCCACAAATTCTGTCACCTTTAGTGTGAAAACAATGTTGGCGCCAAAATCTCAGAAATGTTTCATTGTTAATATCGAGCCCAGTAATAATGTAAATGTATTATAAAGCATATATATACGATATACGTTCGAATTCGATTCATAAGGCTAGCACATTTTGTATTGTGTTTCTTGACCATTTTTGATTACGTCAAGAGCAGATTATTCAGAGAGAAGGCAAAATGCCACTATCCAGATTTGCGATGTTTAAGTTCTATTTTGCCCGAATGTATTGCTAAGACCGCGTGGCCTAATGGATAAGGCGTCTGACTTCGAATCAGAAGATTGCGAGTTCGAGTCTCGTCGTGGTCGAAGACTTTTTGCAGTAGCATGACCGAGGAATTTCGGCAGGCGATTTCTAAATAGCGATCCGTATTCACACGGCAATGTCAAAGTCAGCACAAGTTTTCGATCAACAAATATAAGATATCTTTGCAAATACTTTTTTCTTCTTCCTGAAATGAGAAATAAAATGCAGTCACTATATATATTTACATCTTTTGTATATCTGATCAGATCAACCACACTCGTTTCGATGTAGAAATATAAGGCGTAAATTGAATGCGCGATCTTGAAACAGATCTTCAATGGAATCGGCATGCAGAGTCCGATTTCGTGTTTTGATTTTGCAAAAGACACTTTTTGCACGAAATTCACGGGTACGGCTGCGATCAAGTAAAATGAAAGCAGGATCTCGTGCACTTTTATAGACCACCGTTTATGAAATCGATTTATGTCTAATAAACATTAGGTGGCAAATATAAAACTCACTAGATTGCAGTTATCGTGTATTTTTCCGTCTTCTACAAATTGTCAAACGATACAATAAAAATTAACCGCCCAACGTGGGGCTCGAACCCACGACCCCGAGATTAAGAGTCTCGTGCTCTACCGACTGAGCTAGCCGGGCAGATGTATACCAATTGTAAAGAAATGGGTGTCGTTTGTAAGAAGCGGTTAATTAGTGCGATAGTTATTTTTGCGTCAACCTGTTTGCCCATGGCTATTTGTTACATCTAAAGAACAAATGCAAAACTATTTTATCAGTTCCATTGATTTTATATTGAAAAGCCACAAATTCTGTCACCTTTAGTGTGAAAACAATGTTGGCGCCAAAATCTCAGAAATGTTTCATTGTTAATATCGAGCCCAGTAATAATGTAAATGTATTATAAAGCATATATATACGATATACGTTCGAATTCGATTCATAAGGCTAGCACATTTTGTATTGTGTTTCTTGACCATTTTTGATTACGTCAAGAGCAGATTATTCAGAGAGAAGGCAAAATGCCACTATCCAGATTTGCGATGTTTAAGTTCTATTTTGCCCGAATGTATTGCTAAGACCGCGTGGCCTAATGGATAAGGCGTCTGACTTCGAATCAGAAGATTGCGAGTTCGAGTCTCGTCGTGGTCGAAGACTTTTTGCAGTAGCATGACCGAGGAATTTCGGCAGGCGATTTCTAAATAGCGATCCGTATTCACACGGCAATGTCAAAGTCAGCACAAGTTTTCGATCAACAAATATAAGATATCTTTGCAAATACTTTTTTCTTCTTCCTGAAATGAGAAATAAAATGCAGTCACTATATATATTTACATCTTTTGTATATCTGATCAGATCAACCACACTCGTTTCGATGTAGAAATATAAGGCGTAAATTGAATGCGCGATCTTGAAACAGATCTTCAATGGAATCGGCATGCAGAGTCCGATTTCGTGTTTTGATTTTGCAAAAGACACTTTTTGCACGAAATTCACGGGTACGGCTGCGATCAAGTAAAATGAAAGCAGGATCTCGTGCACTTTTATAGACCACCGTTTATGAAATCGATTTATGTCTAATAAACATTAGGTGGCAAATATAAAACTCACTAGATTGCAGTTATCGTGTATTTTTCCGTCTTCTACAAATTGTCAAACGATACAATAAAAATTAACCGCCCAACGTGGGGCTCGAACCCACGACCCCGAGATTAAGAGTCTCGTGCTCTACCGACTGAGCTAGCCGGGCAGATGTATACCAATTGTAAAGAAATGGGTGTCGTTTGTAAGAAGCGGTTAATTAGTGCGATAGTTATTTTTGCGTCAACCTGTTTGCCCATGGCTATTTGTTACATCTAAAGAACAAATGCAAAACTATTTTATCAGTTCCATTGATTTTATATTGAAAAGCCACAAATTCTGTCACCTTTAGTGTGAAAACAATGTTGGCGCCAAAATCTCAGAAATGTTTCATTGTTAATATCGAGCCCAGTAATAATGTAAATGTATTATAAAGCATATATATACGATATACGTTCGAATTCGATTCATAAGGCTAGCACATTTTGTATTGTGTTTCTTGACCATTTTTGATTACGTCAAGAGCAGATTATTCAGAGAGAAGGCAAAATGCCACTATCCAGATTTGCGATGTTTAAGTTCTATTTTGCCCGAATGTATTGCTAAGACCGCGTGGCCTAATGGATAAGGCGTCTGACTTCGAATCAGAAGATTGCGAGTTCGAGTCTCGTCGTGGTCGAAGACTTTTTGCAGTAGCATGACCGAGGAATTTCGGCAGGCGATTTCTAAATAGCGATCCGTATTCACACGGCAATGTCAAAGTCAGCACAAGTTTTCGATCAACAAATATAAGATATCTTTGCAAATACTTTTTTCTTCTTCCTGAAATGAGAAATAAAATGCAGTCACTATATATATTTACATCTTTTGTATATCTGATCAGATCAACCACACTCGTTTCGATGTAGAAATATAAGGCGTAAATTGAATGCGCGATCTTGAAACAGATCTTCAATGGAATCGGCATGCAGAGTCCGATTTCGTGTTTTGATTTTGCAAAAGACACTTTTTGCACGAAATTCACGGGTACGGCTGCGATCAAGTAAAATGAAAGCAGGATCTCGTGCACTTTTATAGACCACCGTTTATGAAATCGATTTATGTCTAATAAACATTAGGTGGCAAATATAAAACTCACTAGATTGCAGTTATCGTGTATTTTTCCGTCTTCTACAAATTGTCAAACGATACAATAAAAATTAACCGCCCAACGTGGGGCTCGAACCCACGACCCCGAGATTAAGAGTCTCGTGCTCTACCGACTGAGCTAGCCGGGCAGATGTATACCAATTGTAAAGAAATGGGTGTCGTTTGTAAGAAGCGGTTAATTAGTGCGATAGTTATTTTTGCGTCAACCTGTTTGCCCATGGCTATTTGTTACATCTAAAGAACAAATGCAAAACTATTTTATCAGTTCCATTGATTTTATATTGAAAAGCCACAAATTCTGTCACCTTTAGTGTGAAAACAATGTTGGCGCCAAAATCTCAGAAATGTTTCATTGTTAATATCGAGCCCAGTAATAATGTAAATGTATTATAAAGCATATATATACGATATACGTTCGAATTCGATTCATAAGGCTAGCACATTTTGTATTGTGTTTCTTGACCATTTTTGATTACGTCAAGAGCAGATTATTCAGAGAGAAGGCAAAATGCCACTATCCAGATTTGCGATGTTTAAGTTCTATTTTGCCCGAATGTATTGCTAAGACCGCGTGGCCTAATGGATAAGGCGTCTGACTTCGAATCAGAAGATTGCGAGTTCGAGTCTCGTCGTGGTCGAAGACTTTTTGCAGTAGCATGACCGAGGAATTTCGGCAGGCGATTTCTAAATAGCGATCCGTATTCACACGGCAATGTCAAAGTCAGCACAAGTTTTCGATCAACAAATATAAGATATCTTTGCAAATACTTTTTTCTTCTTCCTGAAATGAGAAATAAAATGCAGTCACTATATATATTTACATCTTTTGTATATCTGATCAGATCAACCACACTCGTTTCGATGTAGAAATATAAGGCGTAAATTGAATGCGCGATCTTGAAACAGATCTTCAATGGAATCGGCATGCAGAGTCCGATTTCGTGTTTTGATTTTGCAAAAGACACTTTTTGCACGAAATTCACGGGTACGGCTGCGATCAAGTAAAATGAAAGCAGGATCTCGTGCACTTTTATAGACCACCGTTTATGAAATCGATTTATGTCTAATAAACATTAGGTGGCAAATATAAAACTCACTAGATTGCAGTTATCGTGTATTTTTCCGTCTTCTACAAATTGTCAAACGATACAATAAAAATTAACCGCCCAACGTGGGGCTCGAACCCACGACCCCGAGATTAAGAGTCTCGTGCTCTACCGACTGAGCTAGCCGGGCAGATGTATACCAATTGTAAAGAAATGGGTGTCGTTTGTAAGAAGCGGTTAATTAGTGCGATAGTTATTTTTGCGTCAACCTGTTTGCCCATGGCTATTTGTTACATCTAAAGAACAAATGCAAAACTATTTTATCAGTTCCATTGATTTTATATTGAAAAGCCACAAATTCTGTCACCTTTAGTGTGAAAACAATGTTGGCGCCAAAATCTCAGAAATGTTTCATTGTTAATATCGAGCCCAGTAATAATGTAAATGTATTATAAAGCATATATATACGATATACGTTCGAATTCGATTCATAAGGCTAGCACATTTTGTATTGTGTTTCTTGACCATTTTTGATTACGTCAAGAGCAGATTATTCAGAGAGAAGGCAAAATGCCACTATCCAGATTTGCGATGTTTAAGTTCTATTTTGCCCGAATGTATTGCTAAGACCGCGTGGCCTAATGGATAAGGCGTCTGACTTCGAATCAGAAGATTGCGAGTTCGAGTCTCGTCGTGGTCGAAGACTTTTTGCAGTAGCATGACCGAGGAATTTCGGCAGGCGATTTCTAAATAGCGATCCGTATTCACACGGCAATGTCAAAGTCAGCACAAGTTTTCGATCAACAAATATAAGATATCTTTGCAAATACTTTTTTCTTCTTCCTGAAATGAGAAATAAAATGCAGTCACTATATATATTTACATCTTTTGTATATCTGATCAGATCAACCACACTCGTTTCGATGTAGAAATATAAGGCGTAAATTGAATGCGCGATCTTGAAACAGATCTTCAATGGAATCGGCATGCAGAGTCCGATTTCGTGTTTTGATTTTGCAAAAGACACTTTTTTGCACGAAATTCACGGGTACGGCTGCGATCAAGTAAAATGAAAGCAGGATCTCGTGCACTTTTATAGACCACCGTTTATGAAATCGATTTATGTCTAATAAACATTAGGTGGCAAATATAAAACTCACTAGATTGCAGTTATCGTGTATTTTTCCGTCTTCTACAAATTGTCAAACGATACAATAAAAATTAACCGCCCAACGTGGGGCTCGAACCCACGACCCCGAGATTAAGAGTCTCGTGCTCTACCGACTGAGCTAGCCGGGCAGATGTATACCAATTGTAAAGAAATGGGTGTCGTTTGTAAGAAGCGGTTAATTAGTGCGATAGTTATTTTTGCGTCAACCTGTTTGCCCATGGCTATTTGTTACATCTAAAGAACAAATGCAAAACTATTTTATCAGTTCCATTGATTTTATATTGAAAAGCCACAAATTCTGTCACCTTTAGTGTGAAAACAATGTTGGCGCCAAAATCTCAGAAATGTTTCATTGTTAATATCGAGCCCAGTAATAATGTAAATGTATTATAAAGCATATATATACGATATACGTTCGAATTCGATTCATAAGGCTAGCACATTTTGTATTGTGTTTCTTGACCATTTTTGATTACGTCAAGAGCAGATTATTCAGAGAGAAGGCAAAATGCCACTATCCAGATTTGCGATGTTTAAGTTCTATTTTGCCCGAATGTATTGCTAAGACCGCGTGGCCTAATGGATAAGGCGTCTGACTTCGAATCAGAAGATTGCGAGTTCGAGTCTCGTCGTGGTCGAAGACTTTTTGCAGTAGCATGACCGAGGAATTTCGGCAGGCGATTTCTAAATAGCGATCCGTATTCACACGGCAATGTCAAAGTCAGCACAAGTTTTCGATCAACAAATATAAGATATCTTTGCAAATACTTTTTTCTTCTTCCTGAAATGAGAAATAAAATGCAGTCACTATATATATTTACATCTTTTGTATATCTGATCAGATCAACCACACTCGTTTCGATGTAGAAATATAAGGCGTAAATTGAATGCGCGATCTTGAAACAGATCTTCAATGGAATCGGCATGCAGAGTCCGATTTCGTGTTTTGATTTTGCAAAAGACACTTTTTTGCACGAAATTCACGGGTACGGCTGCGATCAAGTAAAATGAAAGCAGGATCTCGTGCACTTTTATAGACCACCGTTTATGAAATCGATTTATGTCTAATAAACATTAGGTGGCAAATATAAAACTCACTAGATTGCAGTTATCGTGTATTTTTCCGTCTTCTACAAATTGTCAAACGATACAATAAAAATTAACCGCCCAACGTGGGGCTCGAACCCACGACCCCGAGATTAAGAGTCTCGTGCTCTACCGACTGAGCTAGCCGGGCAGATGTATACCAATTGTAAAGAAATGGGTGTCGTTTGTAAGAAGCGGTTAATTAGTGCGATAGTTATTTTTGCGTCAACCTGTTTGCCCATGGCTATTTGTTACATCTAAAGAACAAATGCAAAACTATTTTATCAGTTCCATTGATTTTATATTGAAAAGCCACAAATTCTGTCACCTTTAGTGTGAAAACAATGTTGGCGCCAAAATCTCAGAAATGTTTCATTGTTAATATCGAGCCCAGTAATAATGTAAATGTATTATAAAGCATATATATACGATATACGTTCGAATTCGATTCATAAGGCTAGCACATTTTGTATTGTGTTTCTTGACCATTTTTGATTACGTCAAGAGCAGATTATTCAGAGAGAAGGCAAAATGCCACTATCCAGATTTGCGATGTTTAAGTTCTATTTTGCCCGAATGTATTGCTAAGACCGCGTGGCCTAATGGATAAGGCGTCTGACTTCGAATCAGAAGATTGCGAGTTCGAGTCTCGTCGTGGTCGAAGACTTTTTGCAGTAGCATGACCGAGGAATTTCGGCAGGCGATTTCTAAATAGCGATCCGTATTCACACGGCAATGTCAAAGTCAGCACAAGTTTTCGATCAACAAATATAAGATATCTTTGCAAATACTTTTTTCTTCTTCCTGAAATGAGAAATAAAATGCAGTCACTATATATATTTACATCTTTTGTATATCTGATCAGATCAACCACACTCGTTTCGATGTAGAAATATAAGGCGTAAATTGAATGCGCGATCTTGAAACAGATCTTCAATGGAATCGGCATGCAGAGTCCGATTTCGTGTTTTGATTTTGCAAAAGACACTTTTTGCACGAAATTCACGGGTACGGCTGCGATCAAGTAAAATGAAAGCAGGATCTCGTGCACTTTTATAGACCACCGTTTATGAAATCGATTTATGTCTAATAAACATTAGGTGGCAAATATAAAACTCACTAGATTGCAGTTATCGTGTATTTTTCCGTCTTCTACAAATTGTCAAACGATACAATAAAAATTAACCGCCCAACGTGGGGCTCGAACCCACGACCCCGAGATTAAGAGTCTCGTGCTCTACCGACTGAGCTAGCCGGGCAGATGTATACCAATTGTAAAGAAATGGGTGTCGTTTGTAAGAAGCGGTTAATTAGTGCGATAGTTATTTTTGCGTCAACCTGTTTGCCCATGGCTATTTGTTACATCTAAAGAACAAATGCAAAACTATTTTATCAGTTCCATTGATTTTATATTGAAAAGCTACAAATTCTGTCACCTTTAGTGTGAAAACAATGTTGGCGCCAAAATCTCAGAAATGTTTCATTGTTAATATCGAGCCCAGTAATAATGTAAATGTATTATAAAGCATATATATACGATATACGTTCGAATTCGATTCATAAGGCTAGCACATTTTGTATTGTGTTTCTTGACCATTTTTGATTACGTCAAGAGCAGATTATTCAGAGAGAAGGCAAAATGCCACTATCCAGATTTGCGATGTTTAAGTTCTATTTTGCCCGAATGTATTGCTAAGACCGCGTGGCCTAATGGATAAGGCGTCTGACTTCGAATCAGAAGATTGCGAGTTCGAGTCTCGTCGTGGTCGAAGACTTTTTGCAGTAGCATGACCGAGGAATTTCGGCAGGCGATTTCTAAATAGCGATCCGTATTCACACGGCAATGTCAAAGTCAGCACAAGTTTTCGATCAACAAATATAAGATATCTTTGCAAATACTTTTTTCTTCTTCCTGAAATGAGAAATAAAATGCAGTCACTATATATATTTACATCTTTTGTATATCTGATCAGATCAACCACACTCGTTTCGATGTAGAAATATAAGGCGTAAATTGAATGCGCGATCTTGAAACAGATCTTCAATGGAATCGGCATGCAGAGTCCGATTTCGTGTTTTGATTTTGCAAAAGACACTTTTTGCACGAAATTCACGGGTACGGCTGCGATCAAGTAAAATGAAAGCAGGATCTCGTGCACTTTTATAGACCACCGTTTATGAAATCGATTTATGTCTAATAAACATTAGGTGGCAAATATAAAACTCACTAGATTGCAGTTATCGTGTATTTTTCCGTCTTCTACAAATTGTCAAACGATACAATAAAAATTAACCGCCCAACGTGGGGCTCGAACCCACGACCCCGAGATTAAGAGTCTCGTGCTCTACCGACTGAGCTAGCCGGGCAGATGTATACCAATTGTAAAGAAATGGGTGTCGTTTGTAAGAAGCGGTTAATTAGTGCGATAGTTATTTTTGCGTCAACCTGTTTGCCCATGGCTATTTGTTACATCTAAAGAACAAATGCAAAACTATTTTATCAGTTCCATTGATTTTATATTGAAAAGCCACAAATTCTGTCACCTTTAGTGTGAAAACAATGTTGGCGCCAAAATCTCAGAAATGTTTCATTGTTAATATCGAGCCCAGTAATAATGTAAATGTATTATAAAGCATATATATACGATATACGTTCGAATTCGATTCATAAGGCTAGCACATTTTGTATTGTGTTTCTTGACCATTTTTGATTACGTCAAGAGCAGATTATTCAGAGAGAAGGCAAAATGCCACTATCCAGATTTGCGATGTTTAAGTTCTATTTTGCCCGAATGTATTGCTAAGACCGCGTGGCCTAATGGATAAGGCGTCTGACTTCGAATCAGAAGATTGCGAGTTCGAGTCTCGTCGTGGTCGAAGACTTTTTGCAGTAGCATGACCGAGGAATTTCGGCAGGCGATTTCTAAATAGCGATCCGTATTCACACGGCAATGTCAAAGTCAGCACAAGTTTTCGATCAACAAATATAAGATATCTTTGCAAATACTTTTTTCTTCTTCCTGAAATGAGAAATAAAATGCAGTCACTATATATATTTACATCTTTTGTATATCTGATCAGATCAACCACACTCGTTTCGATGTAGAAATATAAGGCGTAAATTGAATGCGCGATCTTGAAACAGATCTTCAATGGAATCGGCATGCAGAGTCCGATTTCGTGTTTTGATTTTGCAAAAGACACTTTTTTGCACGAAATTCACGGGTACGGCTGCGATCAAGTAAAATGAAAGCAGGATCTCGTGCACTTTTATAGACCACCGTTTATGAAATCGATTTATGTCTAATAAACATTAGGTGGCAAATATAAAACTCACTAGATTGCAGTTATCGTGTATTTTTCCGTCTTCTACAAATTGTCAAACGATACAATAAAAATTAACCGCCCAACGTGGGGCTCGAACCCACGACCCCGAGATTAAGAGTCTCGTGCTCTACCGACTGAGCTAGCCGGGCAGATGTATACCAATTGTAAAGAAATGGGTGTCGTTTGTAAGAAGCGGTTAATTAGTGCGATAGTTATTTTTGCGTCAACCTGTTTGCCCATGGCTATTTGTTACATCTAAAGAACAAATGCAAAACTATTTTATCAGTTCCATTGATTTTATATTGAAAAGCCACAAATTCTGTCACCTTTAGTGTGAAAACAATGTTGGCGCCAAAATCTCAGAAATGTTTCATTGTTAATATCGAGCCCAGTAATAATGTAAATGTATTATAAAGCATATATATACGATATACGTTCGAATTCGATTCATAAGGCTAGCACATTTTGTATTGTGTTTCTTGACCATTTTTGATTACGTCAAGAGCAGATTATTCAGAGAGAAGGCAAAATGCCACTATCCAGATTTGCGATGTTTAAGTTCTATTTTGCCCGAATGTATTGCTAAGACCGCGTGGCCTAATGGATAAGGCGTCTGACTTCGAATCAGAAGATTGCGAGTTCGAGTCTCGTCGTGGTCGAAGACTTTTTGCAGTAGCATGACCGAGGAATTTCGGCAGGCGATTTCTAAATAGCGATCCGTATTCACACGGCAATGTCAAAGTCAGCACAAGTTTTCGATCAACAAATATAAGATATCTTTGCAAATACTTTTTTCTTCTTCCTGAAATGAGAAATAAAATGCAGTCACTATATATATTTACATCTTTTGTATATCTGATCAGATCAACCACACTCGTTTCGATGTAGAAATATAAGGCGTAAATTGAATGCGCGATCTTGAAACAGATCTTCAATGGAATCGGCATGCAGAGTCCGATTTCGTGTTTTGATTTTGCAAAAGACACTTTTTGCACGAAATTCACGGGTACGGCTGCGATCAAGTAAAATGAAAGCAGGATCTCGTGCACTTTTATAGACCACCGTTTATGAAATCGATTTATGTCTAATAAACATTAGGTGGCAAATATAAAACTCACTAGATTGCAGTTATCGTGTATTTTTCCGTCTTCTACAAATTGTCAAACGATACAATAAAAATTAACCGCCCAACGTGGGGCTCGAACCCACGACCCCGAGATTAAGAGTCTCGTGCTCTACCGACTGAGCTAGCCGGGCAGATGTATACCAATTGTAAAGAAATGGGTGTCGTTTGTAAGAAGCGGTTAATTAGTGCGATAGTTATTTTTGCGTCAACCTGTTTGCCCATGGCTATTTGTTACATCTAAAGAACAAATGCAAAACTATTTTATCAGTTCCATTGATTTTATATTGAAAAGCCACAAATTCTGTCACCTTTAGTGTGAAAACAATGTTGGCGCCAAAATCTCAGAAATGTTTCATTGTTAATATCGAGCCCAGTAATAATGTAAATGTATTATAAAGCATATATATACGATATACGTTCGAATTCGATTCATAAGGCTAGCACATTTTGTATTGTGTTTCTTGACCATTTTTGATTACGTCAAGAGCAGATTATTCAGAGAGAAGGCAAAATGCCACTATCCAGATTTGCGATGTTTAAGTTCTATTTTGCCCGAATGTATTGCTAAGACCGCGTGGCCTAATGGATAAGGCGTCTGACTTCGAATCAGAAGATTGCGAGTTCGAGTCTCGTCGTGGTCGAAGACTTTTTGCAGTAGCATGACCGAGGAATTTCGGCAGGCGATTTCTAAATAGCGATCCGTATTCACACGGCAATGTCAAAGTCAGCACAAGTTTTCGATCAACAAATATAAGATATCTTTGCAAATACTTTTTTCTTCTTCCTGAAATGAGAAATAAAATGCAGTCACTATATATATTTACATCTTTTGTATATCTGATCAGATCAACCACACTCGTTTCGATGTAGAAATATAAGGCGTAAATTGAATGCGCGATCTTGAAACAGATCTTCAATGGAATCGGCATGCAGAGTCCGATTTCGTGTTTTGATTTTGCAAAAGACACTTTTTGCACGAAATTCACGGGTACGGCTGCGATCAAGTAAAATGAAAGCAGGATCTCGTGCACTTTTATAGACCACCGTTTATGAAATCGATTTATGTCTAATAAACATTAGGTGGCAAATATAAAACTCACTAGATTGCAGTTATCGTGTATTTTTCCGTCTTCTACAAATTGTCAAACGATACAATAAAAATTAACCGCCCAACGTGGGGCTCGAACCCACGACCCCGAGATTAAGAGTCTCGTGCTCTACCGACTGAGCTAGCCGGGCAGATGTATACCAATTGTAAAGAAATGGGTGTCGTTTGTAAGAAGCGGTTAATTAGTGCGATAGTTATTTTTGCGTCAACCTGTTTGCCCATGGCTATTTGTTACATCTAAAGAACAAATGCAAAACTATTTTATCAGTTCCATTGATTTTATATTGAAAAGCCACAAATTCTGTCACCTTTAGTGTGAAAACAATGTTGGCGCCAAAATCTCAGAAATGTTTCATTGTTAATATCGAGCCCAGTAATAATGTAAATGTATTATAAAGCATATATATACGATATACGTTCGAATTCGATTCATAAGGCTAGCACATTTTGTATTGTGTTTCTTGACCATTTTTGATTACGTCAAGAGCAGATTATTCAGAGAGAAGGCAAAATGCCACTATCCAGATTTGCGATGTTTAAGTTCTATTTTGCCCGAATGTATTGCTAAGACCGCGTGGCCTAATGGATAAGGCGTCTGACTTCGAATCAGAAGATTGCGAGTTCGAGTCTCGTCGTGGTCGAAGACTTTTTGCAGTAGCATGACCGAGGAATTTCGGCAGGCGATTTCTAAATAGCGATCCGTATTCACACGGCAATGTCAAAGTCAGCACAAGTTTTCGATCAACAAATATAAGATATCTTTGCAAATACTTTTTTCTTCTTCCTGAAATGAGAAATAAAATGCAGTCACTATATATATTTACATCTTTTGTATATCTGATCAGATCAACCACACTCGTTTCGATGTAGAAATATAAGGCGTAAATTGAATGCGCGATCTTGAAACAGATCTTCAATGGAATCGGCATGCAGAGTCCGATTTCGTGTTTTGATTTTGCAAAAGACACTTTTTGCACGAAATTCACGGGTACGGCTGCGATCAAGTAAAATGAAAGCAGGATCTCGTGCACTTTTATAGACCACCGTTTATGAAATCGATTTATGTCTAATAAACATTAGGTGGCAAATATAAAACTCACTAGATTGCAGTTATCGTGTATTTTTCCGTCTTCTACAAATTGTCAAACGATACAATAAAAATTAACCGCCCAACGTGGGGCTCGAACCCACGACCCCGAGATTAAGAGTCTCGTGCTCTACCGACTGAGCTAGCCGGGCAGATGTATACCAATTGTAAAGAAATGGGTGTCGTTTGTAAGAAGCGGTTAATTAGTGCGATAGTTATTTTTGCGTCAACCTGTTTGCCCATGGCTATTTGTTACATCTAAAGAACAAATGCAAAACTATTTTATCAGTTCCATTGATTTTATATTGAAAAGCCACAAATTCTGTCACCTTTAGTGTGAAAACAATGTTGGCGCCAAAATCTCAGAAATGTTTCATTGTTAATATCGAGCCCAGTAATAATGTAAATGTATTATAAAGCATATATATACGATATACGTTCGAATTCGATTCATAAGGCTAGCACATTTTGTATTGTGTTTCTTGACCATTTTTGATTACGTCAAGAGCAGATTATTCAGAGAGAAGGCAAAATGCCACTATCCAGATTTGCGATGTTTAAGTTCTATTTTGCCCGAATGTATTGCTAAGACCGCGTGGCCTAATGGATAAGGCGTCTGACTTCGAATCAGAAGATTGCGAGTTCGAGTCTCGTCGTGGTCGAAGACTTTTTGCAGTAGCATGACCGAGGAATTTCGGCAGGCGATTTCTAAATAGCGATCCGTATTCACACGGCAATGTCAAAGTCAGCACAAGTTTTCGATCAACAAATATAAGATATCTTTGCAAATACTTTTTTCTTCTTCCTGAAATGAGAAATAAAATGCAGTCACTATATATATTTACATCTTTTGTATATCTGATCAGATCAACCACACTCGTTTCGATGTAGAAATATAAGGCGTAAATTGAATGCGCGATCTTGAAACAGATCTTCAATGGAATCGGCATGCAGAGTCCGATTTCGTGTTTTGATTTTGCAAAAGACACTTTTTGCACGAAATTCACGGGTACGGCTGCGATCAAGTAAAATGAAAGCAGGATCTCGTGCACTTTTATAGACCACCGTTTATGAAATCGATTTATGTCTAATAAACATTAGGTGGCAAATATAAAACTCACTAGATTGCAGTTATCGTGTATTTTTCCGTCTTCTACAAATTGTCAAACGATACAATAAAAATTAACCGCCCAACGTGGGGCTCGAACCCACGACCCCGAGATTAAGAGTCTCGTGCTCTACCGACTGAGCTAGCCGGGCAGATGTATACCAATTGTAAAGAAATGGGTGTCGTTTGTAAGAAGCGGTTAATTAGTGCGATAGTTATTTTTGCGTCAACCTGTTTGCCCATGGCTATTTGTTACATCTAAAGAACAAATGCAAAACTATTTTATCAGTTCCATTGATTTTATATTGAAAAGCCACAAATTCTGTCACCTTTAGTGTGAAAACAATGTTGGCGCCAAAATCTCAGAAATGTTTCATTGTTAATATCGAGCCCAGTAATAATGTAAATGTATTATAAAGCATATATATACGATATACGTTCGAATTCGATTCATAAGGCTAGCACATTTTGTATTGTGTTTCTTGACCATTTTTGATTACGTCAAGAGCAGATTATTCAGAGAGAAGGCAAAATGCCACTATCCAGATTTGCGATGTTTAAGTTCTATTTTGCCCGAATGTATTGCTAAGACCGCGTGGCCTAATGGATAAGGCGTCTGACTTCGAATCAGAAGATTGCGAGTTCGAGTCTCGTCGTGGTCGAAGACTTTTTGCAGTAGCATGACCGAGGAATTTCGGCAGGCGATTTCTAAATAGCGATCCGTATTCCCACGGCAATGTCAAAGTCAGCACAAGTTTTCGATCAACAAATATAAGATATCTTTGCAAATACTTTTTTCTTCTTCCTGAAATGAGAAATAAAATGCAGTCACTATATATATTTACATCTTTTGTATATCTGATCAGATCAACCACACTCGTTTCGATGTAGAAATATAAGGCGTAAATTGAATGCGCGATCTTGAAACAGATCTTCAATGGAATCGGCATGCAGAGTCCGATTTCGTGTTTTGATTTTGCAAAAGACACTTTTTGCACGAAATTCACGGGTACGGCTGCGATCAAGTAAAATGAAAGCAGGATCTCGTGCACTTTTATAGACCACCGTTTATGAAATCGATTTATGTCTAATAAACATTAGGTGGCAAATATAAAACTCACTAGATTGCAGTTATCGTGTATTTTTCCGTCTTCTACAAATTGTCAAACGATACAATAAAAATTAACCGCCCAACGTGGGGCTCGAACCCACGACCCCGAGATTAAGAGTCTCGTGCTCTACCGACTGAGCTAGCCGGGCAGATGTATACCAATTGTAAAGAAATGGGTGTCGTTTGTAAGAAGCGGTTAATTAGTGCGATAGTTATTTTTGCGTCAACCTGTTTGCCCATGGCTATTTGTTACATCTAAAGAACAAATGCAAAACTATTTTATCAGTTCCATTGATTTTATATTGAAAAGCCACAAATTCTGTCACCTTTAGTGTGAAAACAATGTTGGCGCCAAAATCTCAGAAATGTTTCATTGTTAATATCGAGCCCAGTAATAATGTAAATGTATTATAAAGCATATATATACGATATACGTTCGAATTCGATTCATAAGGCTAGCACATTTTGTATTGTGTTTCTTGACCATTTTTGATTACGTCAAGAGCAGATTATTCAGAGAGAAGGCAAAATGCCACTATCCAGATTTGCGATGTTTAAGTTCTATTTTGCCCGAATGTATTGCTAAGACCGCGTGGCCTAATGGATAAGGCGTCTGACTTCGAATCAGAAGATTGCGAGTTCGAGTCTCGTCGTGGTCGAAGACTTTTTGCAGTAGCATGACCGAGGAATTTCGGCAGGCGATTTCTAAATAGCGATCCGTATTCCCACGGCAATGTCAAAGTCAGCACAAGTTTTCGATCAACAAATATAAGATATCTTTGCAAATACTTTTTTCTTCTTCCTGAAATGAGAAATAAAATGCAGTCACTATATATATTTACATCTTTTGTATATCTGATCAGATCAACCACACTCGTTTCGATGTAGAAATATAAGGCGTAAATTGAATGCGCGATCTTGAAACAGATCTTCAATGGAATCGGCATGCAGAGTCCGATTTCGTGTTTTGATTTTGCAAAAGACACTTTTTGCACGAAATTCACGGGTACGGCTGCGATCAAGTAAAATGAAAGCAGGATCTCGTGCACTTTTATAGACCACCGTTTATGAAATCGATTTATGTCTAATAAACATTAGGTGGCAAATATAAAACTCACTAGATTGCAGTTATCGTGTATTTTTCCGTCTTCTACAAATTGTCAAACGATACAATAAAAATTAACCGCCCAACGTGGGGCTCGAACCCACGACCCCGAGATTAAGAGTCTCGTGCTCTACCGACTGAGCTAGCCGGGCAGATGTATACCAATTGTAAAGAAATGGGTGTCGTTTGTAAGAAGCGGTTAATTAGTGCGATAGTTATTTTTGCGTCAACCTGTTTGCCCATGGCTATTTGTTACATCTAAAGAACAAATGCAAAACTATTTTATCAGTTCCATTGATTTTATATTGAAAAGCCACAAATTCTGTCACCTTTAGTGTGAAAACAATGTTGGCGCCAAAATCTCAGAAATGTTTCATTGTTAATATCGAGCCCAGTAATAATGTAAATGTATTATAAAGCATATATATACGATATACGTTCGAATTCGATTCATAAGGCTAGCACATTTTGTATTGTGTTTCTTGACCATTTTTGATTACGTCAAGAGCAGATTATTCAGAGAGAAGGCAAAATGCCACTATCCAGATTTGCGATGTTTAAGTTCTATTTTGCCCGAATGTATTGCTAAGACCGCGTGGCCTAATGGATAAGGCGTCTGACTTCGAATCAGAAGATTGCGAGTTCGAGTCTCGTCGTGGTCGAAGACTTTTTGCAGTAGCATGACCGAGGAATTTCGGCAGGCGATTTCTAAATAGCGATCCGTATTCCCACGGCAATGTCAAAGTCAGCACAAGTTTTCGATCAACAAATATAAGATATCTTTGCAAATACTTTTTTCTTCTTCCTGAAATGAGAAATAAAATGCAGTCACTATATATATTTACATCTTTTGTATATCTGATCAGATCAACCACACTCGTTTCGATGTAGAAATATAAGGCGTAAATTGAATGCGCGATCTTGAAACAGATCTTCAATGGAATCGGCATGCAGAGTCCGATTTCGTGTTTTGATTTTGCAAAAGACACTTTTTGCACGAAATTCACGGGTACGGCTGCGATCAAGTAAAATGAAAGCAGGATCTCGTGCACTTTTATAGACCACCGTTTATGAAATCGATTTATGTCTAATAAACATTAGGTGGCAAATATAAAACTCACTAGATTGCAGTTATCGTGTATTTTTCCGTCTTCTACAAATTGTCAAACGATACAATAAAAATTAACCGCCCAACGTGGGGCTCGAACCCACGACCCCGAGATTAAGAGTCTCGTGCTCTACCGACTGAGCTAGCCGGGCAGATGTATACCAATTGTAAAGAAATGGGTGTCGTTTGTAAGAAGCGGTTAATTAGTGCGATAGTTATTTTTGCGTCAACCTGTTTGCCCATGGCTATTTGTTACATCTAAAGAACAAATGCAAAACTATTTTATCAGTTCCATTGATTTTATATTGAAAAGCCACAAATTCTGTCACCTTTAGTGTGAAAACAATGTTGGCGCCAAAATCTCAGAAATGTTTCATTGTTAATATCGAGCCCAGTAATAATGTAAATGTATTATAAAGCATATATATACGATATACGTTCGAATTCGATTCATAAGGCTAGCACATTTTGTATTGTGTTTCTTGACCATTTTTGATTACGTCAAGAGCAGATTATTCAGAGAGAAGGCAAAATGCCACTATCCAGATTTGCGATGTTTAAGTTCTATTTTGCCCGAATGTATTGCTAAGACCGCGTGGCCTAATGGATAAGGCGTCTGACTTCGAATCAGAAGATTGCGAGTTCGAGTCTCGTCGTGGTCGAAGACTTTTTGCAGTAGCATGACCGAGGAATTTCGGCAGGCGATTTCTAAATAGCGATCCGTATTCCCACGGCAATGTCAAAGTCAGCACAAGTTTTCGATCAACAAATATAAGATATCTTTGCAAATACTTTTTTCTTCTTCCTGAAATGAGAAATAAAATGCAGTCACTATATATATTTACATCTTTTGTATATCTGATCAGATCAACCACACTCGTTTCGATGTAGAAATATAAGGCGTAAATTGAATGCGCGATCTTGAAACAGATCTTCAATGGAATCGGCATGCAGAGTCCGATTTCGTGTTTTGATTTTGCAAAAGACACTTTTTGCACGAAATTCACGGGTACGGCTGCGATCAAGTAAAATGAAAGCAGGATCTCGTGCACTTTTATAGACCACCGTTTATGAAATCGATTTATGTCTAATAAACATTAGGTGGCAAATATAAAACTCACTAGATTGCAGTTATCGTGTATTTTTCCGTCTTCTACAAATTGTCAAACGATACAATAAAAATTAACCGCCCAACGTGGGGCTCGAACCCACGACCCCGAGATTAAGAGTCTCGTGCTCTACCGACTGAGCTAGCCGGGCAGATGTATACCAATTGTAAAGAAATGGGTGTCGTTTGTAAGAAGCGGTTAATTAGTGCGATAGTTATTTTTGCGTCAACCTGTTTGCCCATGGCTATTTGTTACATCTAAAGAACAAATGCAAAACTATTTTATCAGTTCCATTGATTTTATATTGAAAAGCCACAAATTCTGTCACCTTTAGTGTGAAAACAATGTTGGCGCCAAAATCTCAGAAATGTTTCATTGTTAATATCGAGCCCAGTAATAATGTAAATGTATTATAAAGCATATATATACGATATACGTTCGAATTCGATTCATAAGGCTAGCACATTTTGTATTGTGTTTCTTGACCATTTTTGATTACGTCAAGAGCAGATTATTCAGAGAGAAGGCAAAATGCCACTATCCAGATTTGCGATGTTTAAGTTCTATTTTGCCCGAATGTATTGCTAAGACCGCGTGGCCTAATGGATAAGGCGTCTGACTTCGAATCAGAAGATTGCGAGTTCGAGTCTCGTCGTGGTCGAAGACTTTTTGCAGTAGCATGACCGAGGAATTTCGGCAGGCGATTTCTAAATAGCGATCCGTATTCACACGGCAATGTCAAAGTCAGCACAAGTTTTCGATCAACAAATATAAGATATCTTTGCAAATACTTTTTTCTTCTTCCTGAAATGAGAAATAAAATGCAGTCACTATATATATTTACATCTTTTGTATATCTGATCAGATCAACCACACTCGTTTCGATGTAGAAATATAAGGCGTAAATTGAATGCGCGATCTTGAAACAGATCTTCAATGGAATCGGCATGCAGAGTCCGATTTCGTGTTTTGATTTTGCAAAAGACACTTTTTGCACGAAATTCACGGGTACGGCTGCGATCAAGTAAAATGAAAGCAGGATCTCGTGCACTTTTATAGACCACCGTTTATGAAATCGATTTATGTCTAATAAACATTAGGTGGCAAATATAAAACTCACTAGATTGCAGTTATCGTGTATTTTTCCGTCTTCTACAAATTGTCAAACGATACAATAAAAATTAACCGCCCAACGTGGGGCTCGAACCCACGACCCCGAGATTAAGAGTCTCGTGCTCTACCGACTGAGCTAGCCGGGCAGATGTATACCAATTGTAAAGAAATGGGTGTCGTTTGTAAGAAGCGGTTAATTAGTGCGATAGTTATTTTTGCGTCAACCTGTTTGCCCATGGCTATTTGTTACATCTAAAGAACAAATGCAAAACTATTTTATCAGTTCCATTGATTTTATATTGAAAAGCCACAAATTCTGTCACCTTTAGTGTGAAAACAATGTTGGCGCCAAAATCTCAGAAATGTTTCATTGTTAATATCGAGCCCAGTAATAATGTAAATGTATTATAAAGCATATATATACGATATACGTTCGAATTCGATTCATAAGGCTAGCACATTTTGTATTGTGTTTCTTGACCATTTTTGATTACGTCAAGAGCAGATTATTCAGAGAGAAGGCAAAATGCCACTATCCAGATTTGCGATGTTTAAGTTCTATTTTGCCCGAATGTATTGCTAAGACCGCGTGGCCTAATGGATAAGGCGTCTGACTTCGAATCAGAAGATTGCGAGTTCGAGTCTCGTCGTGGTCGAAGACTTTTTGCAGTAGCATGACCGAGGAATTTCGGCAGGCGATTTCTAAATAGCGATCCGTATTCACACGGCAATGTCAAAGTCAGCACAAGTTTTCGATCAACAAATATAAGATATCTTTGCAAATACTTTTTTCTTCTTCCTGAAATGAGAAATAAAATGCAGTCACTATATATATTTACATCTTTTGTATATCTGATCAGATCAACCACACTCGTTTCGATGTAGAAATATAAGGCGTAAATTGAATGCGCGATCTTGAAACAGATCTTCAATGGAATCGGCATGCAGAGTCCGATTTCGTGTTTTGATTTTGCAAAAGACACTTTTTGCACGAAATTCACGGGTACGGCTGCGATCAAGTAAAATGAAAGCAGGATCTCGTGCACTTTTATAGACCACCGTTTATGAAATCGATTTATGTCTAATAAACATTAGGTGGCAAATATAAAACTCACTAGATTGCAGTTATCGTGTATTTTTCCGTCTTCTACAAATTGTCAAACGATACAATAAAAATTAACCGCCCAACGTGGGGCTCGAACCCACGACCCCGAGATTAAGAGTCTCGTGCTCTACCGACTGAGCTAGCCGGGCAGATGTATACCAATTGTAAAGAAATGGGTGTCGTTTGTAAGAAGCGGTTAATTAGTGCGATAGTTATTTTTGCGTCAACCTGTTTGCCCATGGCTATTTGTTACATCTAAAGAACAAATGCAAAACTATTTTATCAGTTCCATTGATTTTATATTGAAAAGCCACAAATTCTGTCACCTTTAGTGTGAAAACAATGTTGGCGCCAAAATCTCAGAAATGTTTCATTGTTAATATCGAGCCCAGTAATAATGTAAATGTATTATAAAGCATATATATACGATATACGTTCGAATTCGATTCATAAGGCTAGCACATTTTGTATTGTGTTTCTTGACCATTTTTGATTACGTCAAGAGCAGATTATTCAGAGAGAAGGCAAAATGCCACTATCCAGATTTGCGATGTTTAAGTTCTATTTTGCCCGAATGTATTGCTAAGACCGCGTGGCCTAATGGATAAGGCGTCTGACTTCGAATCAGAAGATTGCGAGTTCGAGTCTCGTCGTGGTCGAAGACTTTTTGCAGTAGCATGACCGAGGAATTTCGGCAGGCGATTTCTAAATAGCGATCCGTATTCACACGGCAATGTCAAAGTCAGCACAAGTTTTCGATCAACAAATATAAGATATCTTTGCAAATACTTTTTTCTTCTTCCTGAAATGAGAAATAAAATGCAGTCACTATATATATTTACATCTTTTGTATATCTGATCAGATCAACCACACTCGTTTCGATGTAGAAATATAAGGCGTAAATTGAATGCGCGATCTTGAAACAGATCTTCAATGGAATCGGCATGCAGAGTCCGATTTCGTGTTTTGATTTTGCAAAAGACACTTTTTGCACGAAATTCACGGGTACGGCTGCGATCAAGTAAAATGAAAGCAGGATCTCGTGCACTTTTATAGACCACCGTTTATGAAATCGATTTATGTCTAATAAACATTAGGTGGCAAATATAAAACTCACTAGATTGCAGTTATCGTGTATTTTTCCGTCTTCTACAAATTGTCAAACGATACAATAAAAATTAACCGCCCAACGTGGGGCTCGAACCCACGACCCCGAGATTAAGAGTCTCGTGCTCTACCGACTGAGCTAGCCGGGCAGATGTATACCAATTGTAAAGAAATGGGTGTCGTTTGTAAGAAGCGGTTAATTAGTGCGATAGTTATTTTTGCGTCAACCTGTTTGCCCATGGCTATTTGTTACATCTAAAGAACAAATGCAAAACTATTTTATCAGTTCCATTGATTTTATATTGAAAAGCCACAAATTCTGTCACCTTTAGTGTGAAAACAATGTTGGCGCCAAAATCTCAGAAATGTTTCATTGTTAATATCGAGCCCAGTAATAATGTAAATGTATTATAAAGCATATATATACGATATACGTTCGAATTCGATTCATAAGGCTAGCACACTTTGTATTGTGTTTCTTGACCATTTTTGATTACGTCAAGAGCAGATTATTCAGAGAGAAGGCAAAATGCCACTATCCAGATTTGCGATGTTTAAGTTCTATTTTGCCCGAATGTATTGCTAAGACCGCGTGGCCTAATGGATAAGGCGTCTGACTTCGAATCAGAAGATTGCGAGTTCGAGTCTCGTCGTGGTCGAAGACTTTTTGCAGTAGCATGACCGAGGAATTTCGGCAGGCGATTTCTAAATAGCGATCCGTATTCACACGGCAATGTCAAAGTCAGCACAAGTTTTCGATCAACAAATATAAGATATCTTTGCAAATACTTTTTTCTTCTTCCTGAAATGAGAAATAAAATGCAGTCACTATATATATTTACATCTTTTGTATATCTGATCAGATCAACCACACTCGTTTCGATGTAGAAATATAAGGCGTAAATTGAATGCGCGATCTTGAAACAGATCTTCAATGGAATCGGCATGCAGAGTCCGATTTCGTGTTTTGATTTTGCAAAAGACACTTTTTGCACGAAATTCACGGGTACGGCTGCGATCAAGTAAAATGAAAGCAGGATCTCGTGCACTTTTATAGACCACCGTTTATGAAATCGATTTATGTCTAATAAACATTAGGTGGCAAATATAAAACTCACTAGATTGCAGTTATCGTGTATTTTTCCGTCTTCTACAAATTGTCAAACGATACAATAAAAATTAACCGCCCAACGTGGGGCTCGAACCCACGACCCCGAGATTAAGAGTCTCGTGCTCTACCGACTGAGCTAGCCGGGCAGATGTATACCAATTGTAAAGAAATGGGTGTCGTTTGTAAGAAGCGGTTAATTAGTGCGATAGTTATTTTTGCGTCAACCTGTTTGCCCATGGCTATTTGTTACATCTAAAGAACAAATGCAAAACTATTTTATCAGTTCCATTGATTTTATATTGAAAAGCCACAAATTCTGTCACCTTTAGTGTGAAAACAATGTTGGCGCCAAAATCTCAGAAATGTTTCATTGTTAATATCGAGCCCAGTAATAATGTAAATGTATTATAAAGCATATATATACGATATACGTTCGAATTCGATTCATAAGGCTAGCACATTTTGTATTGTGTTTCTTGACCATTTTTGATTACGTCAAGAGCAGATTATTCAGAGAGAAGGCAAAATGCCACTATCCAGATTTGCGATGTTTAAGTTCTATTTTGCCCGAATGTATTGCTAAGACCGCGTGGCCTAATGGATAAGGCGTCTGACTTCGAATCAGAAGATTGCGAGTTCGAGTCTCGTCGTGGTCGAAGACTTTTTGCAGTAGCATGACCGAGGAATTTCGGCAGGCGATTTCTAAATAGCGATCCGTATTCACACGGCAATGTCAAAGTCAGCACAAGTTTTCGATCAACAAATATAAGATATCTTTGCAAATACTTTTTTCTTCTTCCTGAAATGAGAAATAAAATGCAGTCACTATATATATTTACATCTTTTGTATATCTGATCAGATCAACCACACTCGTTTCGATGTAGAAATATAAGGCGTAAATTGAATGCGCGATCTTGAAACAGATCTTCAATGGAATCGGCATGCAGAGTCCGATTTCGTGTTTTGATTTTGCAAAAGACACTTTTTGCACGAAATTCACGGGTACGGCTGCGATCAAGTAAAATGAAAGCAGGATCTCGTGCACTTTTATAGACCACCGTTTATGAAATCGATTTATGTCTAATAAACATTAGGTGGCAAATATAAAACTCACTAGATTGCAGTTATCGTGTATTTTTCCGTCTTCTACAAATTGTCAAACGATACAATAAAAATTAACCGCCCAACGTGGGGCTCGAACCCACGACCCCGAGATTAAGAGTCTCGTGCTCTACCGACTGAGCTAGCCGGGCAGATGTATACCAATTGTAAAGAAATGGGTGTCGTTTGTAAGAAGCGGTTAATTAGTGCGATAGTTATTTTTGCGTCAACCTGTTTGCCCATGGCTATTTGTTACATCTAAAGAACAAATGCAAAACTATTTTATCAGTTCCATTGATTTTATATTGAAAAGCCACAAATTCTGTCACCTTTAGTGTGAAAACAATGTTGGCGCCAAAATCTCAGAAATGTTTCATTGTTAATATCGAGCCCAGTAATAATGTAAATGTATTATAAAGCATATATATACGATATACGTTCGAATTCGATTCATAAGGCTAGCACATTTTGTATTGTGTTTCTTGACCATTTTTGATTACGTCAAGAGCAGATTATTCAGAGAGAAGGCAAAATGCCACTATCCAGATTTGCGATGTTTAAGTTCTATTTTGCCCGAATGTATTGCTAAGACCGCGTGGCCTAATGGATAAGGCGTCTGACTTCGAATCAGAAGATTGCGAGTTCGAGTCTCGTCGTGGTCGAAGACTTTTTGCAGTAGCATGACCGAGGAATTTCGGCAGGCGATTTCTAAATAGCGATCCGTATTCACACGGCAATGTCAAAGTCAGCACAAGTTTTCGATCAACAAATATAAGATATCTTTGCAAATACTTTTTTTTTCTTCCTGAAATGAGAAATAAAATGCAGTCACTATATATATTTACATCTTTTGTATATCTGATCAGATCAACCACACTCGTTTCGATGTAGAAATATAAGGCGTAAATTGAATGCGCGATCTTGAAACAGATCTTCAATGGAATCGGCATGCAGAGTCCGATTTCGTGTTTTGATTTTGCAAAAGACACTTTTTGCACGAAATTCACGGGTACGGCTGCGATCAAGTAAAATGAAAGCAGGATCTCGTGCACTTTTATAGACCACCGTTTATGAAATCGATTTATGTCTAATAAACATTAGGTGGCAAATATAAAACTCACTAGATTGCAGTTATCGTGTATTTTTCCGTCTTCTACAAATTGTCAAACGATACAATAAAAATTAACCGCCCAACGTGGGGCTCGAACCCACGACCCCGAGATTAAGAGTCTCGTGCTCTACCGACTGAGCTAGCCGGGCAGATGTATACCAATTGTAAAGAAATGGGTGTCGTTTGTAAGAAGCGGTTAATTAGTGCGATAGTTATTTTTGCGTCAACCTGTTTGCCCATGGCTATTTGTTACATCTAAAGAACAAATGCAAAACTATTTTATCAGTTCCATTGATTTTATATTGAAAAGCCACAAATTCTGTCACCTTTAGTGTGAAAACAATGTTGGCGCCAAAATCTCAGAAATGTTTCATTGTTAATATCGAGCCCAGTAATAATGTAAATGTATTATAAAGCATATATATACGATATACGTTCGAATTCGATTCATAAGGCTAGCACATTTTGTATTGTGTTTCTTGACCATTTTTGATTACGTCAAGAGCAGATTATTCAGAGAGAAGGCAAAATGCCACTATCCAGATTTGCGATGTTTAAGTTCTATTTTGCCCGAATGTATTGCTAAGACCGCGTGGCCTAATGGATAAGGCGTCTGACTTCGAATCAGAAGATTGCGAGTTCGAGTCTCGTCGTGGTCGAAGACTTTTTGCAGTAGCATGACCGAGGAATTTCGGCAGGCGATTTCTAAATAGCGATCCGTATTCACACGGCAATGTCAAAGTCAGCACAAGTTTTCGATCAACAAATATAAGATATCTTTGCAAATACTTTTTTCTTCTTCCTGAAATGAGAAATAAAATGCAGTCACTATATATATTTACATCTTTTGTATATCTGATCAGATCAACCACACTCGTTTCGATGTAGAAATATAAGGCGTAAATTGAATGCGCGATCTTGAAACAGATCTTCAATGGAATCGGCATGCAGAGTCCGATTTCGTGTTTTGATTTTGCAAAAGACACTTTTTGCACGAAATTCACGGGTACGGCTGCGATCAAGTAAAATGAAAGCAGGATCTCGTGCACTTTTATAGACCACCGTTTATGAAATCGATTTATGTCTAATAAACATTAGGTGGCAAATATAAAACTCACTAGATTGCAGTTATCGTGTATTTTTCCGTCTTCTACAAATTGTCAAACGATACAATAAAAATTAACCGCCCAACGTGGGGCTCGAACCCACGACCCCGAGATTAAGAGTCTCGTGCTCTACCGACTGAGCTAGCCGGGCAGATGTATACCAATTGTAAAGAAATGGGTGTCGTTTGTAAGAAGCGGTTAATTAGTGCGATAGTTATTTTTGCGTCAACCTGTTTGCCCATGGCTATTTGTTACATCTAAAGAACAAATGCAAAACTATTTTATCAGTTCCATTGATTTTATATTGAAAAGCCACAAATTCTGTCACCTTTAGTGTGAAAACAATGTTGGCGCCAAAATCTCAGAAATGTTTCATTGTTAATATCGAGCCCAGTAATAATGTAAATGTATTATAAAGCATATATATACGATATACGTTCGAATTCGATTCATAAGGCTAGCACATTTTGTATTGTGTTTCTTGACCATTTTTGATTACGTCAAGAGCAGATTATTCAGAGAGAAGGCAAAATGCCACTATCCAGATTTGCGATGTTTAAGTTCTATTTTGCCCGAATGTATTGCTAAGACCGCGTGGCCTAATGGATAAGGCGTCTGACTTCGAATCAGAAGATTGCGAGTTCGAGTCTCGTCGTGGTCGAAGACTTTTTGCAGTAGCATGACCGAGGAATTTCGGCAGGCGATTTCTAAATAGCGATCCGTATTCACACGGCAATGTCAAAGTCAGCACAAGTTTTCGATCAACAAATATAAGATATCTTTGCAAATACTTTTTTCTTCTTCCTGAAATGAGAAATAAAATGCAGTCACTATATATATTTACATCTTTTGTATATCTGATCAGATCAACCACACTCGTTTCGATGTAGAAATATAAGGCGTAAATTGAATGCGCGATCTTGAAACAGATCTTCAATGGAATCGGCATGCAGAGTCCGATTTCGTGTTTTGATTTTGCAAAAGACACTTTTTGCACGAAATTCACGGGTACGGCTGCGATCAAGTAAAATGAAAGCAGGATCTCGTGCACTTTTATAGACCACCGTTTATGAAATCGATTTATGTCTAATAAACATTAGGTGGCAAATATAAAACTCACTAGATTGCAGTTATCGTGTATTTTTCCGTCTTCTACAAATTGTCAAACGATACAATAAAAATTAACCGCCCAACGTGGGGCTCGAACCCACGACCCCGAGATTAAGAGTCTCGTGCTCTACCGACTGAGCTAGCCGGGCAGATGTATACCAATTGTAAAGAAATGGGTGTCGTTTGTAAGAAGCGGTTAATTAGTGCGATAGTTATTTTTGCGTCAACCTGTTTGCCCATGGCTATTTGTTACATCTAAAGAACAAATGCAAAACTATTTTATCAGTTCCATTGATTTTATATTGAAAAGCCACAAATTCTGTCACCTTTAGTGTGAAAACAATGTTGGCGCCAAAATCTCAGAAATGTTTCATTGTTAATATCGAGCCCAGTAATAATGTAAATGTATTATAAAGCATATATATACGATATACGTTCGAATTCGATTCATAAGGCTAGCACATTTTGTATTGTGTTTCTTGACCATTTTTGATTACGTCAAGAGCAGATTATTCAGAGAGAAGGCAAAATGCCACTATCCAGATTTGCGATGTTTAAGTTCTATTTTGCCCGAATGTATTGCTAAGACCGCGTGGCCTAATGGATAAGGCGTCTGACTTCGAATCAGAAGATTGCGAGTTCGAGTCTCGTCGTGGTCGAAGACTTTTTGCAGTAGCATGACCGAGGAATTTCGGCAGGCGATTTCTAAATAGCGATCCGTATTCACACGGCAATGTCAAAGTCAGCACAAGTTTTCGATCAACAAATATAAGATATCTTTGCAAATACTTTTTTCTTCTTCCTGAAATGAGAAATAAAATGCAGTCACTATATATATTTACATCTTTTGTATATCTGATCAGATCAACCACACTCGTTTCGATGTAGAAATATAAGGCGTAAATTGAATGCGCGATCTTGAAACAGATCTTCAATGGAATCGGCATGCAGAGTCCGATTTCGTGTTTTGATTTTGCAAAAGACACTTTTTGCACGAAATTCACGGGTACGGCTGCGATCAAGTAAAATGAAAGCAGGATCTCGTGCACTTTTATAGACCACCGTTTATGAAATCGATTTATGTCTAATAAACATTAGGTGGCAAATATAAAACTCACTAGATTGCAGTTATCGTGTATTTTTCCGTCTTCTACAAATTGTCAAACGATACAATAAAAATTAACCGCCCAACGTGGGGCTCGAACCCACGACCCCGAGATTAAGAGTCTCGTGCTCTACCGACTGAGCTAGCCGGGCAGATGTATACCAATTGTAAAGAAATGGGTGTCGTTTGTAAGAAGCGGTTAATTAGTGCGATAGTTATTTTTGCGTCAACCTGTTTGCCCATGGCTATTTGTTACATCTAAAGAACAAATGCAAAACTATTTTATCAGTTCCATTGATTTTATATTGAAAAGCCACAAATTCTGTCACCTTTAGTGTGAAAACAATGTTGGCGCCAAAATCTCAGAAATGTTTCATTGTTAATATCGAGCCCAGTAATAATGTAAATGTATTATAAAGCATATATATACGATATACGTTCGAATTCGATTCATAAGGCTAGCACATTTTGTATTGTGTTTCTTGACCATTTTTGATTACGTCAAGAGCAGATTATTCAGAGAGAAGGCAAAATGCCACTATCCAGATTTGCGATGTTTAAGTTCTATTTTGCCCGAATGTATTGCTAAGACCGCGTGGCCTAATGGATAAGGCGTCTGACTTCGAATCAGAAGATTGCGAGTTCGAGTCTCGTCGTGGTCGAAGACTTTTTGCAGTAGCATGACCGAGGAATTTCGGCAGGCGATTTCTAAATAGCGATCCGTATTCACACGGCAATGTCAAAGTCAGCACAAGTTTTCGATCAACAAATATAAGATATCTTTGCAAATACTTTTTTCTTCTTCCTGAAATGAGAAATAAAATGCAGTCACTATATATATTTACATCTTTTGTATATCTGATCAGATCAACCACACTCGTTTCGATGTAGAAATATAAGGCGTAAATTGAATGCGCGATCATGAAACAGATCT
Organism: Mytilus trossulus; assembly: GCF_036588685.1. Taxonomy (NCBI): domain Eukaryota; kingdom Metazoa; phylum Mollusca; class Bivalvia; order Mytilida; family Mytilidae; genus Mytilus; species Mytilus trossulus. Next base: position 17,214,999 of record NC_086375.1, read on the forward strand.
TCAATGGAATCGGCATGCAGAGTCCGATTTCGTGTTTTGATTTTGCAAAAGACACTTTTTGCACGAAATTCACGGGTACGGCTGCGATCAAGTAAAATGAAAGCAGGATCTCGTGCACTTTTATAGACCACCGTTTATGAAATCGATTTATGTCTAATAAACATTAGGTGGCAAATATAAAACTCACTAGATTGCAGTTATCGTGTATTTTTCCGTCTTCTACAAATTGTCAAACGATACAATAAAAATTAACCGCCCAACGTGGGGCTCGAACCCACGACCCCGAGATTAAGAGTCTCGTGCTCTACCGACTGAGCTAGCCGGGCAGATGTATACCAATTGTAAAGAAATGGGTGTCGTTTGTAAGAAGCGGTTAATTAGTGCGATAGTTATTTTTGCGTCAACCTGTTTGCCCATGGCTATTTGTTACATCTAAAGAACAAATGCAAAACTATTTTATCAGTTCCATTGATTTTATATTGAAAAGCCACAAATTCTGTCACCTTTAGTGTGAAAACAATGTTGGCGCCAAAATCTCAGAAATGTTTCATTGTTAATATCGAGCCCAGTAATAATGTAAATGTATTATAAAGCATATATATACGATATACGTTCGAATTCGATTCATAAGGCTAGCACATTTTGTATTGTGTTTCTTGACCATTTTTGATTACGTCAAGAGCAGATTATTCAGAGAGAAGGCAAAATGCCACTATCCAGATTTGCGATGTTTAAGTTCTATTTTGCCCGAATGTATTGCTAAGACCGCGTGGCCTAATGGATAAGGCGTCTGACTTCGAATCAGAAGATTGCGAGTTCGAGTCTCGTCGTGGTCGAAGACTTTTTGCAGTAGCATGACCGAGGAATTTCGGCAGGCGATTTCTAAATAGCGATCCGTATTCACACGGCAATGTCAAAGTCAGCACAAGTTTTCGATCAACAAATATAAGATATCTTTGCAAATACTTTTTTCTTCTTCCTGAAATGAGAAATAAAATGCAGTCACTATATATATTTACATCTTTTGTATATCTGATCAGATCAACCACACTCGTTTCGATGTAGAAATATAAGGCGTAAATTGAATGCGCGATCTTGAAACAGATCTTCAATGGAATCGGCATGCAGAGTCCGATTTCGTGTTTTGATTTTGCAAAAGACACTTTTTGCACGAAATTCACGGGTACGGCTGCGATCAAGTAAAATGAAAGCAGGATCTCGTGCACTTTTATAGACCACCGTTTATGAAATCGATTTATGTCTAATAAACATTAGGTGGCAAATATAAAACTCACTAGATTGCAGTTATCGTGTATTTTTCCGTCTTCTACAAATTGTCAAACGATACAATAAAAATTAACCGCCCAACGTGGGGCTCGAACCCACGACCCCGAGATTAAGAGTCTCGTGCTCTACCGACTGAGCTAGCCGGGCAGATGTATACCAATTGTAAAGAAATGGGTGTCGTTTGTAAGAAGCGGTTAATTAGTGCGATAGTTATTTTTGCGTCAACCTGTTTGCCCATGGCTATTTGTTACATCTAAAGAACAAATGCAAAACTATTTTATCAGTTCCATTGATTTTATATTGAAAAGCCACAAATTCTGTCACCTTTAGTGTGAAAACAATGTTGGCGCCAAAATCTCAGAAATGTTTCATTGTTAATATCGAGCCCAGTAATAATGTAAATGTATTATAAAGCATATATATACGATATACGTTCGAATTCGATTCATAAGGCTAGCACATTTTGTATTGTGTTTCTTGACCATTTTTGATTACGTCAAGAGCAGATTATTCAGAGAGAAGGCAAAATGCCACTATCCAGATTTGCGATGTTTAAGTTCTATTTTGCCCGAATGTATTGCTAAGACCGCGTGGCCTAATGGATAAGGCGTCTGACTTCGAATCAGAAGATTGCGAGTTCGAGTCTCGTCGTGGTCGAAGACTTTTTGCAGTAGCATGACCGAGGAATTTCGGCAGGCGATTTCTAAATAGCGATCCGTATTCACACGGCAATGTCAAAGTCAGCACAAGTTTTCGATCAACAAATATAAGATATCTTTGCAAATACTTTTTTCTTCTTCCTGAAATGAGAAATAAAATGCAGTCACTATATATATTTACATCTTTTGTATATCTGATCAGATCAACCACACTCGTTTCGATGTAGAAATATAAGGCGTAAATTGAATGCGCGATCTTGAAACAGATCTTCAATGGAATCGGCATGCAGAGTCCGATTTCGTGTTTTGATTTTGCAAAAGACACTTTTTGCACGAAATTCACGGGTACGGCTGCGATCAAGTAAAATGAAAGCAGGATCTCGTGCACTTTTATAGACCACCGTTTATGAAATCGATTTATGTCTAATAAACATTAGGTGGCAAATATAAAACTCACTAGATTGCAGTTATCGTGTATTTTTCCGTCTTCTACAAATTGTCAAACGATACAATAAAAATTAACCGCCCAACGTGGGGCTCGAACCCACGACCCCGAGATTAAGAGTCTCGTGCTCTACCGACTGAGCTAGCCGGGCAGATGTATACCAATTGTAAAGAAATGGGTGTCGTTTGTAAGAAGCGGTTAATTAGTGCGATAGTTATTTTTGCGTCAACCTGTTTGCCCATGGCTATTTGTTACATCTAAAGAACAAATGCAAAACTATTTTATCAGTTCCATTGATTTTATATTGAAAAGCCACAAATTCTGTCACCTTTAGTGTGAAAACAATGTTGGCGCCAAAATCTCAGAAATGTTTCATTGTTAATATCGAGCCCAGTAATAATGTAAATGTATTATAAAGCATAATATATATACGATATACGTTCGAATTCGATTCATAAGGCTAGCACATTTTGTATTGTGTTTCTTGACCATTTTTGATTACGTCAAGAGCAGATTATTCAGAGAGAAGGCAAAATGCCACTATCCAGATTTGCGATGTTTAAGTTCTATTTTGCCCGAATGTATTGCTAAGACCGCGTGGCCTAATGGATAAGGCGTCTGACTTCGAATCAGAAGATTGCGAGTTCGAGTCTCGTCGTGGTCGAAGACTTTTTGCAGTAGCATGACCGAGGAATTTCGGCAGGCGATTTCTAAATAGCGATCCGTATTCACACGGCAATGTCAAAGTCAGCACAAGTTTTCGATCAACAAATATAAGATATCTTTGCAAATACTTTTTTCTTCTTCCTGAAATGAGAAATAAAATGCAGTCACTATATATATTTACATCTTTTGTATATCTGATCAGATCAACCACACTCGTTTCGATGTAGAAATATAAGGCGTAAATTGAATGCGCGATCTTGAAACAGATCTTCAATGGAATCGGCATGCAGAGTCCGATTTCGTGTTTTGATTTTGCAAAAGACACTTTTTGCACGAAATTCACGGGTACGGCTGCGATCAAGTAAAATGAAAGCAGGATCTCGTGCACTTTTATAGACCACCGTTTATGAAATCGATTTATGTCTAATAAACATTAGGTGGCAAATATAAAACTCACTAGATTGCAGTTATCGTGTATTTTTCCGTCTTCTACAAATTGTCAAACGATACAATAAAAATTAACCGCCCAACGTGGGGCTCGAACCCACGACCTCGAGATTAAGAGTCTCGTGCTCTACCGACTGAGCTAGCCGGGCAGATGTATACCAATTGTAAAGAAATGGGTGTCGTTTGTAAGAAGCGGTTAATTAGTGCGATAGTTATTTTTGCGTCAACCTGTTTGCCCATGGCTATTTGTTACATCTAAAGAACAAATGCAAAACTATTTTATCAGTTCCATTGATTTTATATTGAAAAGCCACAAATTCTGTCACCTTTAGTGTGAAAACAATGTTGGCGCCAAAATCTCAGAAATGTTTCATTGTTAATATCGAGCCCAGTAATAATGTAAATGTATTATAAAGCATATATATATACGATATACGTTCGAATTCGATTCATAAGGCTAGCACATTTTGTATTGTGTTTCTTGACCATTTTTGATTACGTCAAGAGCAGATTATTCAGAGAGAAGGCAAAATGCCACTATCCAGATTTGCGATGTTTAAGTTCTATTTTGCCCGAATGTATTGCTAAGACCGCGTGGCCTAATGGATAAGGCGTCTGACTTCGAATCAGAAGATTGCGAGTTCGAGTCTCGTCGTGGTCGAAGACTTTTTGCAGTAGCATGACCGAGGAATTTCGGCAGGCGATTTCTAAATAGCGATCCGTATTCACACGGCAATGTCAAAGTCAGCACAAGTTTTCGATCAACAAATATAAGATATCTTTGCAAATACTTTTTTCTTCTTCCTGAAATGAGAAATAAAATGCAGTCACTATATATATTTACATCTTTTGTATATCTGATCAGATCAACCACACTCGTTTCGATGTAGAAATATAAGGCGTAAATTGAATGCGCGATCTTGAAACAGATCTTCAATGGAATCGGCATGCAGAGTCCGATTTCGTGTTTTGATTTTGCAAAAGACACTTTTTGCACGAAATTCACGGGTACGGCTGCGATCAAGTAAAATGAAAGCAGGATCTCGTGCACTTTTATAGACCACCGTTTATGAAATCGATTTATGTCTAATAAACATTAGGTGGCAAATATAAAACTCACTAGATTGCAGTTATCGTGTATTTTTCCGTCTTCTACAAATTGTCAAACGATACAATAAAAATTAACCGCCCAACGTGGGGCTCGAACCCACGACCCCGAGATTAAGAGTCTCGTGCTCTACCGACTGAGCTAGCCGGGCAGATGTATACCAATTGTAAAGAAATGGGTGTCGTTTGTAAGAAGCGGTTAATTAGTGCGATAGTTATTTTTGCGTCAACCTGTTTGCCCATGGCTATTTGTTACATCTAAAGAACAAATGCAAAACTATTTTATCAGTTCCATTGATTTTATATTGAAAAGCCACAAATTCTGTCACCTTTAGTGTGAAAACAATGTTGGCGCCAAAATCTCAGAAATGTTTCATTGTTAATATCGAGCCCAGTAATAATGTAAATGTATTATAAAGCATATATATACGATATACGTTCGAATTCGATTCATAAGGCTAGCACATTTTGTATTGTGTTTCTTGACCATTTTTGATTACGTCAAGAGCAGATTATTCAGAGAGAAGGCAAAATGCCACTATCCAGATTTGCGATGTTTAAGTTCTATTTTGCCCGAATGTATTGCTAAGACCGCGTGGCCTAATGGATAAGGCGTCTGACTTCGAATCAGAAGATTGCGAGTTCGAGTCTCGTCGTGGTCGAAGACTTTTTGCAGTAGCATGACCGAGGAATTTCGGCAGGCGATTTCTAAATAGCGATCCGTATTCACACGGCAATGTCAAAGTCAGCACAAGTTTTCGATCAACAAATATAAGATATCTTTGCAAATACTTTTTTCTTCTTCCTGAAATGAGAAATAAAATGCAGTCACTATATATATTTACATCTTTTGTATATCTGATCAGATCAACCACACTCGTTTCGATGTAGAAATATAAGGCGTAAATTGAATGCGCGATCTTGAAACAGATCTTCAATGGAATCGGCATGCAGAGTCCGATTTCGTGTTTTGATTTTGCAAAAGACACTTTTTTGCACGAAATTCACGGGTACGGCTGCGATCAAGTAAAATGAAAGCAGGATCTCGTGCACTTTTATAGACCACCGTTTATGAAATCGATTTATGTCTAATAAACATTAGGTGGCAAATATAAAACTCACTAGATTGCAGTTATCGTGTATTTTTCCGTCTTCTACAAATTGTCAAACGATACAATAAAAATTAACCGCCCAACGTGGGGCTCGAACCCACGACCCCGAGATTAAGAGTCTCGTGCTCTACCGACTGAGCTAGCCGGGCAGTATACCAATTGTAAAGAAATGGGTGTCGTTTGTAAGAAGCGGTTAATTAGTGCGATAGTTATTTTTGCGTCAACCTGTTTGCCCATGGCTATTTGTTACATCTAAAGAACAAATGCAAAACTATTTTATCAGTTCCATTGATTTTATATTGAAAAGCCACAAATTCTGTCACCTTTAGTGTGAAAACAATGTTGGCGCCAAAATCTCAGAAATGTTTCATTGTTAATATCGAGCCCAGTAATAATGTAAATGTATTATAAAGCATATATATACGATATACGTTCGAATTCGATTCATAAGGCTAGCACATTTTGTATTGTGTTTCTTGACCATTTTTGATTACGTCAAGAGCAGATTATTCAGAGAGAAGGCAAAATGCCACTATCCAGATTTGCGATGTTTAAGTTCTATTTTGCCCGAATGTATTGCTAAGACCGCGTGGCCTAATGGATAAGGCGTCTGACTTCGAATCAGAAGATTGCGAGTTCGAGTCTCGTCGTGGTCGAAGACTTTTTGCAGTAGCATGACCGAGGAATTTCGGCAGGCGATTTCTAAATAGCGATCCGTATTCACACGGCAATGTCAAAGTCAGCACAAGTTTTCGATCAACAAATATAAGATATCTTTGCAAATACTTTTTTCTTCTTCCTGAAATGAGAAATAAAATGCAGTCACTATATATATTTACATCTTTTGTATATCTGATCAGATCAACCACACTCGTTTCGATGTAGAAATATAAGGCGTAAATTGAATGCGCGATCTTGAAACAGATCTTCAATGGAATCGGCATGCAGAGTCCGATTTCGTGTTTTGATTTTGCAAAAGACACTTTTTGCACGAAATTCACGGGTACGGCTGCGATCAAGTAAAATGAAAGCAGGATCTCGTGCACTTTTATAGACCACCGTTTATGAAATCGATTTATGTCTAATAAACATTAGGTGGCAAATATAAAACTCACTAGATTGCAGTTATCGTGTATTTTTCCGTCTTCTACAAATTGTCAAACGATACAATAAAAATTAACCGCCCAACGTGGGGCTCGAACCCACGACCCCGAGATTAAGAGTCTCGTGCTCTACCGACTGAGCTAGCCGGGCAGATGTATACCAATTGTAAAGAAATGGGTGTCGTTTGTAAGAAGCGGTTAATTAGTGCGATAGTTATTTTTGCGTCAACCTGTTTGCCCATGGCTATTTGTTACATCTAAAGAACAAATGCAAAACTATTTTATCAGTTCCATTGATTTTATATTGAAAAGCCACAAATTCTGTCACCTTTAGTGTGAAAACAATGTTGGCGCCAAAATCTCAGAAATGTTTCATTGTTAATATCGAGCCCAGTAATAATGTAAATGTATTATAAAGCATATATATACGATATACGTTCGAATTCGATTCATAAGGCTAGCACATTTTGTATTGTGTTTCTTGACCATTTTTGATTACGTCAAGAGCAGATTATTCAGAGAGAAGGCAAAATGCCACTATCCAGATTTGCGATGTTTAAGTTCTATTTTGCCCGAATGTATTGCTAAGACCGCGTGGCCTAATGGATAAGGCGTCTGACTTCGAATCAGAAGATTGCGAGTTCGAGTCTCGTCGTGGTCGAAGACTTTTTGCAGTAGCATGACCGAGGAATTTCGGCAGGCGATTTCTAAATAGCGATCCGTATTCACACGGCAATGTCAAAGTCAGCACAAGTTTTCGATCAACAAATATAAGATATCTTTGCAAATACTTTTTTCTTCTTCCTGAAATGAGAAATAAAATGCAGTCACTATATATATTTACATCTTTTGTATATCTGATCAGATCAACCACACTCGTTTCGATGTAGAAATATAAGGCGTAAATTGAATGCGCGATCTTGAAACAGATCTTCAATGGAATCGGCATGCAGAGTCCGATTTCGTGTTTTGATTTTGCAAAAGACACTTTTTGCACGAAATTCACGGGTACGGCTGCGATCAAGTAAAATGAAAGCAGGATCTCGTGCACTTTTATAGACCACCGTTTATGAAATCGATTTATGTCTAATAAACATTAGGTGGCAAATATAAAACTCACTAGATTGCAGTTATCGTGTATTTTTCCGTCTTCTACAAATTGTCAAACGATACAATAAAAATTAACCGCCCAACGTGGGGCTCGAACCCACGACCCCGAGATTAAGAGTCTCGTGCTCTACCGACTGAGCTAGCCGGGCAGATGTATACCAATTGTAAAGAAATGGGTGTCGTTTGTAAGAAGCGGTTAATTAGTGCGATAGTTATTTTTGCGTCAACCTGTTTGCCCATGGCTATTTGTTACATCTAAAGAACAAATGCAAAACTATTTTATCAGTTCCATTGATTTTATATTGAAAAGCCACAAATTCTGTCACCTTTAGTGTGAAAACAATGTTGGCGCCAAAATCTCAGAAATGTTTCATTGTTAATATCGAGCCCAGTAATAATGTAAATGTATTATAAAGCATATATATACGATATACGTTCGAATTCGATTCATAAGGCTAGCACATTTTGTATTGTGTTTCTTGACCATTTTTGATTACGTCAAGAGCAGATTATTCAGAGAGAAGGCAAAATGCCACTATCCAGATTTGCGATGTTTAAGTTCTATTTTGCCCGAAGGTATTGCTAAGACCGCGTGGCCTAATGGATAAGGCGTCTGACTTCGAATCAGAAGATTGCGAGTTCGAGTCTCGTCGTGGTCGAAGACTTTTTGCAGTAGCATGACCGAGGAATTTCGGCAGGCGATTTCTAAATAGCGATCCGTATTCACACGGCAATGTCAAAGTCAGCACAAGTTTTCGATCAACAAATATAAGATATCTTTGCAAATACTTTTTTCTTCTTCCTGAAATGAGAAATAAAATGCAGTCACTATATATATTTACATCTTTTGTATATCTGATCAGATCAACCACACTCGTTTCGATGTAGAAATATAAGGCGTAAATTGAATGCGCGATCTTGAAACAGATCTTCAATGGAATCGGCATGCAGAGTCCGATTTCGTGTTTTGATTTTGCAAAAGACACTTTTTGCACGAAATTCACGGGTACGGCTGCGATCAAGTAAAATGAAAGCAGGATCTCGTGCACTTTTATAGACCACCGTTTATGAAATCGATTTATGTCTAATAAACATTAGGTGGCAAATATAAAACTCACTAGATTGCAGTTATCGTGTATTTTTCCGTCTTCTACAAATTGTCAAACGATACAATAAAAATTAACCGCCCAACGTGGGGCTCGAACCCACGACCCCGAGATTAAGAGTCTCGTGCTCTACCGACTGAGCTAGCCGGGCAGATGTATACCAATTGTAAAGAAATGGGTGTCGTTTGTAAGAAGCGGTTAATTAGTGCGATAGTTATTTTTGCGTCAACCTGTTTGCCCATGGCTATTTGTTACATCTAAAGAACAAATGCAAAACTATTTTATCAGTTCCATTGATTTTATATTGAAAAGCCACAAATTCTGTCACCTTTAGTGTGAAAACAATGTTGGCGCCAAAATCTCAGAAATGTTTCATTGTTAATATCGAGCCCAGTAATAATGTAAATGTATTATAAAGCATATATATACGATATACGTTCGAATTCGATTCATAAGGCTAGCACATTTTGTATTGTGTTTCTTGACCATTTTTGATTACGTCAAGAGCAGATTATTCAGAGAGAAGGCAAAATGCCACTATCCAGATTTGCGATGTTTAAGTTCTATTTTGCCCGAATGTATTGCTAAGACCGCGTGGCCTAATGGATAAGGCGTCTGACTTCGAATCAGAAGATTGCGAGTTCGAGTCTCGTCGTGGTCGAAGACTTTTTGCAGTAGCATGACCGAGGAATTTCGGCAGGCGATTTCTAAATAGCGATCCGTATTCACACGGCAATGTCAAAGTCAGCACAAGTTTTCGATCAACAAATATAAGATATCTTTGCAAATACTTTTTTCTTCTTCCTGAAATGAGAAATAAAATGCAGTCACTATATATATTTACATCTTTTGTATATCTGATCAGATCAACCACACTCGTTTCGATGTAGAAATATAAGGCGTAAATTGAATGCGCGATCTTGAAACAGATCTTCAATGGAATCGGCATGCAGAGTCCGATTTCGTGTTTTGATTTTGCAAAAGACACTTTTTGCACGAAATTCACGGGTACGGCTGCGATCAAGTAAAATGAAAGCAGGATCTCGTGCACTTTTATAGACCACCGTTTATGAAATCGATTTATGTCTAATAAACATTAGGTGGCAAATATAAAACTCACTAGATTGCAGTTATCGTGTATTTTTCCGTCTTCTACAAATTGTCAAACGATACAATAAAAATTAACCGCCCAACGTGGGGCTCGAACCCACGACCCCGAGATTAAGAGTCTCGTGCTCTACCGACTGAGCTAGCCGGGCAGATGTATACCAATTGTAAAGAAATGGGTGTCGTTTGTAAGAAGCGGTTAATTAGTGCGATAGTTATTTTTGCGTCAACCTGTTTGCCCATGGCTATTTGTTACATCTAAAGAACAAATGCAAAACTATTTTATCAGTTCCATTGATTTTATATTGAAAAGCCACAAATTCTGTCACCTTTAGTGTGAAAACAATGTTGGCGCCAAAATCTCAGAAATGTTTCATTGTTAATATCGAGCCCAGTAATAATGTAAATGTATTATAAAGCATATATATACGATATACGTTCGAATTCGATTCATAAGGCTAGCACATTTTGTATTGTGTTTCTTGACCATTTTTGATTACGTCAAGAGCAGATTATTCAGAGAGAAGGCAAAATGCCACTATCCAGATTTGCGATGTTTAAGTTCTATTTTGCCCGAAGGTATTGCTAAGACCGCGTGGCCTAATGGATAAGGCGTCTGACTTCGAATCAGAAGATTGCGAGTTCGAGTCTCGTCGTGGTCGAAGACTTTTTGCAGTAGCATGACCGAGGAATTTCGGCAGGCGATTTCTAAATAGCGATCCGTATTCACACGGCAATGTCAAAGTCAGCACAAGTTTTCGATCAACAAATATAAGATATCTTTGCAAATACTTTTTTCTTCTTCCTGAAATGAGAAATAAAATGCAGTCACTATATATATTTACATCTTTTGTATATCTGATCAGATCAACCACACTCGTTTCGATGTAGAAATATAAGGCGTAAATTGAATGCGCGATCTTGAAACAGATCTTCAATGGAATCGGCATGCAGAGTCCGATTTCGTGTTTTGATTTTGCAAAAGACACTTTTTGCACGAAATTCACGGGTACGGCTGCGATCAAGTAAAATGAAAGCAGGATCTCGTGCACTTTTATAGACCACCGTTTATGAAATCGATTTATGTCTAATAAACATTAGGTGGCAAATATAAAACTCACTAGATTGCAGTTATCGTGTATTTTTCCGTCTTCTACAAATTGTCAAACGATACAATAAAAATTAACCGCCCAACGTGGGGCTCGAACCCACGACCCCGAGATTAAGAGTCTCGTGCTCTACCGACTGAGCTAGCCGGGCAGATGTATACCAATTGTAAAGAAATGGGTGTCGTTTGTAAGAAGCGGTTAATTAGTGCGATAGTTATTTTTGCGTCAACCTGTTTGCCCATGGCTATTTGTTACATCTAAAGAACAAATGCAAAACTATTTTATCAGTTCCATTGATTTTATATTGAAAAGCCACAAATTCTGTCACCTTTAGTGTGAAAACAATGTTGGCGCCAAAATCTCAGAAATGTTTCATTGTTAATATCGAGCCCAGTAATAATGTAAATGTATTATAAAGCATATATATACGATATACGTTCGAATTCGATTCATAAGGCTAGCACATTTTGTATTGTGTTTCTTGACCATTTTTGATTACGTCAAGAGCAGATTATTCAGAGAGAAGGCAAAATGCCACTATCCAGATTTGCGATGTTTAAGTTCTATTTTGCCCGAATGTATTGCTAAGACCGCGTGGCCTAATGGATAAGGCGTCTGACTTCGAATCAGAAGATTGCGAGTTCGAGTCTCGTCGTGGTCGAAGACTTTTTGCAGTAGCATGACCGAGGAATTTCGGCAGGCGATTTCTAAATAGCGATCCGTATTCACACGGCAATGTCAAAGTCAGCACAAGTTTTCGATCAACAAATATAAGATATCTTTGCAAATACTTTTTTCTTCTTCCTGAAATGAGAAATAAAATGCAGTCACTATATATATTTACATCTTTTGTATATCTGATCAGATCAACCACACTCGTTTCGATGTAGAAATATAAGGCGTAAATTGAATGCGCGATCTTGAAACAGATCTTCAATGGAATCGGCATGCAGAGTCCGATTTCGTGTTTTGATTTTGCAAAAGACACTTTTTGCACGAAATTCACGGGTACGGCTGCGATCAAGTAAAATGAAAGCAGGATCTCGTGCACTTTTATAGACCACCGTTTATGAAATCGATTTATGTCTAATAAACATTAGGTGGCAAATATAAAACTCACTAGATTGCAGTTATCGTGTATTTTTCCGTCTTCTACAAATTGTCAAACGATACAATAAAAATTAACCGCCCAACGTGGGGCTCGAACCCACGACCCCGAGATTAAGAGTCTCGTGCTCTACCGACTGAGCTAGCCGGGCAGATGTATACCAATTGTAAAGAAATGGGTGTCGTTTGTAAGAAGCGGTTAATTAGTGCGATAGTTATTTTTGCGTCAACCTGTTTGCCCATGGCTATTTGTTACATCTAAAGAACAAATGCAAAACTATTTTATCAGTTCCATTGATTTTATATTGAAAAGCCACAAATTCTGTCACCTTTAGTGTGAAAACAATGTTGGCGCCAAAATCTCAGAAATGTTTCATTGTTAATATCGAGCCCAGTAATAATGTAAATGTATTATAAAGCATATATATACGATATACGTTCGAATTCGATTCATAAGGCTAGCACATTTTGTATTGTGTTTCTTGACCATTTTTGATTACGTCAAGAGCAGATTATTCAGAGAGAAGGCAAAATGCCACTATCCAGATTTGCGATGTTTAAGTTCTATTTTGCCCGAATGTATTGCTAAGACCGCGTGGCCTAATGGATAAGGCGTCTGACTTCGAATCAGAAGATTGCGAGTTCGAGTCTCGTCGTGGTCGAAGACTTTTTGCAGTAGCATGACCGAGGAATTTCGGCAGGCGATTTCTAAATAGCGATCCGTATTCACACGGCAATGTCAAAGTCAGCACAAGTTTTCGATCAACAAATATAAGATATCTTTGCAAATACTTTTTTCTTCTTCCTGAAATGAGAAATAAAATGCAGTCACTATATATATTTACATCTTTTGTATATCTGATCAGATCAACCACACTCGTTTCGATGTAGAAATATAAGGCGTAAATTGAATGCGCGATCTTGAAACAGATCTTCAATGGAATCGGCATGCAGAGTCCGATTTCGTGTTTTGATTTTGCAAAAGACACTTTTTGCACGAAATTCACGGGTACGGCTGCGATCAAGTAAAATGAAAGCAGGATCTCGTGCACTTTTATAGACCACCGTTTATGAAATCGATTTATGTCTAATAAACATTAGGTGGCAAATATAAAACTCACTAGATTGCAGTTATCGTGTATTTTTCCGTCTTCTACAAATTGTCAAACGATACAATAAAAATTAACCGCCCAACGTGGGGCTCGAACCCACGACCCCGAGATTAAGAGTCTCGTGCTCTACCGACTGAGCTAGCCGGGCAGATGTATACCAATTGTAAAGAAATGGGTGTCGTTTGTAAGAAGCGGTTAATTAGTGCGATAGTTATTTTTGCGTCAACCTGTTTGCCCATGGCTATTTGTTACATCTAAAGAACAAATGCAAAACTATTTTATCAGTTCCATTGATTTTATATTGAAAAGCCACAAATTCTGTCACCTTTAGTGTGAAAACAATGTTGGCGCCAAAATCTCAGAAATGTTTCATTGTTAATATCGAGCCCAGTAATAATGTAAATGTATTATAAAGCATATATATACGATATACGTTCGAATTCGATTCATAAGGCTAGCACATTTTGTATTGTGTTTCTTGACCATTTTTGATTACGTCAAGAGCAGATTATTCAGAGAGAAGGCAAAATGCCACTATCCAGATTTGCGATGTTTAAGTTCTATTTTGCCCGAATGTATTGCTAAGACCGCGTGGCCTAATGGATAAGGCGTCTGACTTCGAATCAGAAGATTGCGAGTTCGAGTCTCGTCGTGGTCGAAGACTTTTTGCAGTAGCATGACCGAGGAATTTCGGCAGGCGATTTCTAAATAGCGATCCGTATTCACACGGCAATGTCAAAGTCAGCACAAGTTTTCGATCAACAAATATAAGATATCTTTGCAAATACTTTTTTCTTCTTCCTGAAATGAGAAATAAAATGCAGTCACTATATATATTTACATCTTTTGTATATCTGATCAGATCAACCACACTCGTTTCGATGTAGAAATATAAGGCGTAAATTGAATGCGCGATCTTGAAACAGATCTTCAATGGAATCGGCATGCAGAGTCCGATTTCGTGTTTTGATTTTGCAAAAGACACTTTTTGCACGAAATTCACGGGTACGGCTGCGATCAAGTAAAATGAAAGCAGGATCTCGTGCACTTTTATAGACCACCGTTTATGAAATCGATTTATGTCTAATAAACATTAGGTGGCAAATATAAAACTCACTAGATTGCAGTTATCGTGTATTTTTCCGTCTTCTACAAATTGTCAAACGATACAATAAAAATTAACCGCCCAACGTGGGGCTCGAACCCACGACCCCGAGATTAAGAGTCTCGTGCTCTACCGACTGAGCTAGCCGGGCAGATGTATACCAATTGTAAAGAAATGGGTGTCGTTTGTAAGAAGCGGTTAATTAGTGCGATAGTTATTTTTGCGTCAACCTGTTTGCCCATGGCTATTTGTTACATCTAAAGAACAAATGCAAAACTATTTTATCAGTTCCATTGATTTTATATTGAAAAGCCACAAATTCTGTCACCTTTAGTGTGAAAACAATGTTGGCGCCAAAATCTCAGAAATGTTTCATTGTTAATATCGAGCCCAGTAATAATGTAAATGTATTATAAAGCATATATATACGATATACGTTCGAATTCGATTCATAAGGCTAGCACATTTTGTATTGTGTTTCTTGACCATTTTTGATTACGTCAAGAGCAGATTATTCAGAGAGAAGGCAAAATGCCACTATCCAGATTTGCGATGTTTAAGTTCTATTTTGCCCGAATGTATTGCTAAGACCGCGTGGCCTAATGGATAAGGCGTCTGACTTCGAATCAGAAGATTGCGAGTTCGAGTCTCGTCGTGGTCGAAGACTTTTTGCAGTAGCATGACCGAGGAATTTCGGCAGGCGATTTCTAAATAGCGATCCGTATTCACACGGCAATGTCAAAGTCAGCACAAGTTTTCGATCAACAAATATAAGATATCTTTGCAAATACTTTTTTCTTCTTCCTGAAATGAGAAATAAAATGCAGTCACTATATATATTTACATCTTTTGTATATCTGATCAGATCAACCACACTCGTTTCGATGTAGAAATATAAGGCGTAAATTGAATGCGCGATCTTGAAACAGATCTTCAATGGAATCGGCATGCAGAGTCCGATTTCGTGTTTTGATTTTGCAAAAGACACTTTTTGCACGAAATTCACGGGTACGGCTGCGATCAAGTAAAATGAAAGCAGGATCTCGTGCACTTTTATAGACCACCGTTTATGAAATCGATTTATGTCTAATAAACATTAGGTGGCAAATATAAAACTCACTAGATTGCAGTTATCGTGTATTTTTCCGTCTTCTACAAATTGTCAAACGATACAATAAAAATTAACCGCCCAACGTGGGGCTCGAACCCACGACCCCGAGATTAAGAGTCTCGTGCTCTACCGACTGAGCTAGCCGGGCAGATGTATACCAATTGTAAAGAAATGGGTGTCGTTTGTAAGAAGCGGTTAATTAGTGCGATAGTTATTTTTGCGTCAACCTGTTTGCCCATGGCTATTTGTTACATCTAAAGAACAAATGCAAAACTATTTTATCAGTTCCATTGATTTTATATTGAAAAGCCACAAATTCTGTCACCTTTAGTGTGAAAACAATGTTGGCGCCAAAATCTCAGAAATGTTTCATTGTTAATATCGAGCCCAGTAATAATGTAAATGTATTATAAAGCATATATATACGATATACGTTCGAATTCGATTCATAAGGCTAGCACATTTTGTATTGTGTTTCTTGACCATTTTTGATTACGTCAAGAGCAGATTATTCAGAGAGAAGGCAAAATGCCACTATCCAGATTTGCGATGTTTAAGTTCTATTTTGCCCGAATGTATTGCTAAGACCGCGTGGCCTAATGGATAAGGCGTCTGACTTCGAATCAGAAGATTGCGAGTTCGAGTCTCGTCGTGGTCGAAGACTTTTTGCAGTAGCATGACCGAGGAATTTCGGCAGGCGATTTCTAAATAGCGATCCGTATTCACACGGCAATGTCAAAGTCAGCACAAGTTTTCGATCAACAAATATAAGATATCTTTGCAAATACTTTTTTCTTCTTCCTGAAATGAGAAATAAAATGCAGTCACTATATATATTTACATCTTTTGTATATCTGATCAGATCAACTACACTCGTTTCGATGTAGAAATATAAGGCGTAAATTGAATGCGCGATCTTGAAACAGATCTTCAATGGAATCGGCATGCAGAGTCCGATTTCGTGTTTTGATTTTGCAAAAGACACTTTTTGCACGAAATTCACGGGTACGGCTGCGATCAAGTAAAATGAAAGCAGGATCTCGTGCACTTTTATAGACCACCGTTTATGAAATCGATTTATGTCTAATAAACATTAGGTGGCAAATATAAAACTCACTAGATTGCAGTTATCGTGTATTTTTCCGTCTTCTACAAATTGTCAAACGATACAATAAAAATTAACCGCCCAACGTGGGGCTCGAACCCACGACCCCGAGATTAAGAGTCTCGTGCTCTACCGACTGAGCTAGCCGGGCAGATGTATACCAATTGTAAAGAAATGGGTGTCGTTTGTAAGAAGCGGTTAATTAGTGCGATAGTTATTTTTGCGTCAACCTGTTTGCCCATGGCTATTTGTTACATCTAAAGAACAAATGCAAAACTATTTTATCAGTTCCATTGATTTTATATTGAAAAGCCACAAATTCTGTCACCTTTAGTGTGAAAACAATGTTGGCGCCAAAATCTCAGAAATGTTTCATTGTTAATATCGAGCCCAGTAATAATGTAAATGTATTATAAAGCATATATATACGATATACGTTCGAATTCGATTCATAAGGCTAGCACATTTTGTATTGTGTTTCTTGACCATTTTTGATTACGTCAAGAGCAGATTATTCAGAGAGAAGGCAAAATGCCACTATCCAGATTTGCGATGTTTAAGTTCTATTTTGCCCGAATGTATTGCTAAGACCGCGTGGCCTAATGGATAAGGCGTCTGACTTCGAATCAGAAGATTGCGAGTTCGAGTCTCGTCGTGGTCGAAGACTTTTTGCAGTAGCATGACCGAGGAATTTCGGCAGGCGATTTCTAAATAGCGATCCGTATTCACACGGCAATGTCAAAGTCAGCACAAGTTTTCGATCAACAAATATAAGATATCTTTGCAAATACTTTTTTCTTCTTCCTGAAATGAGAAATAAAATGCAGTCACTATATATATTTACATCTTTTGTATATCTGATCAGATCAACCACACTCGTTTCGATGTAGAAATATAAGGCGTAAATTGAATGCGCGATCTTGAAACAGATCTTCAATGGAATCGGCATGCAGAGTCCGATTTCGTGTTTTGATTTTGCAAAAGACACTTTTTGCACGAAATTCACGGGTACGGCTGCGATCAAGTAAAATGAAAGCAGGATCTCGTGCACTTTTATAGACCACCGTTTATGAAATCGATTTATGTCTAATAAACATTAGGTGGCAAATATAAAACTCACTAGATTGCAGTTATCGTGTATTTTTCCGTCTTCTACAAATTGTCAAACGATACAATAAAAATTAACCGCCCAACGTGGGGCTCGAACCCACGACCCCGAGATTAAGAGTCTCGTGCTCTACCGACTGAGCTAGCCGGGCAGATGTATACCAATGGTAAAGAAATGGGTGTCGTTTGTAAGAAGCGGTTAATTAGTGCGATAGTTATTTTTGCGTCAACCTGTTTGCCCATGGCTATTTGTTACATCTAAAGAACAAATGCAAAACTATTTTATCAGTTCCATTGATTTTATATTGAAAAGCCACAAATTCTGTCACCTTTAGTGTGAAAACAATGTTGGCGCCAAAATCTCAGAAATGTTTCATTGTTAATATCGAGCCCAGTAATAATGTAAATGTATTATAAAGCATATATATACGATATACGTTCGAATTCGATTCATAAGGCTAGCACATTTTGTATTGTGTTTCTTGACCATTTTTGATTACGTCAAGAGCAGATTATTCAGAGAGAAGGCAAAATGCCACTATCCAGATTTGCGATGTTTAAGTTCTATTTTGCCCGAATGTATTGCTAAGACCGCGTGGCCTAATGGATAAGGCGTCTGACTTCGAATCAGAAGATTGCGAGTTCGAGTCTCGTCGTGGTCGAAGACTTTTTGCAGTAGCATGACCGAGGAATTTCGGCAGGCGATTTCTAAATAGCGATCCGTATTCACACGGCAATGTCAAAGTCAGCACAAGTTTTCGATCAACAAATATAAGATATCTTTGCAAATACTTTTTTCTTCTTCCTGAAATGAGAAATAAAATGCAGTCACTATATATATTTACATCTTTTGTATATCTGATCAGATCAACCACACTCGTTTCGATGTAGAAATATAAGGCGTAAATTGAATGCGCGATCTTGAAACAGATCTTCAATGGAATCGGCATGCAGAGTCCGATTTCGTGTTTTGATTTTGCAAAAGACACTTTTTGCACGAAATTCACGGGTACGGCTGCGATCAAGTAAAATGAAAGCAGGATCTCGTGCACTTTTATAGACCACCGTTTATGAAATCGATTTATGTCTAATAAACATTAGGTGGCAAATATAAAACTCACTAGATTGCAGTTATCGTGTATTTTTCCGTCTTCTACAAATTGTCAAACGATACAATAAAAATTAACCGCCCAACGTGGGGCTCGAACCCACGACCCCGAGATTAAGAGTCTCGTGCTCTACCGACTGAGCTAGCCGGGCAGATGTATACCAATTGTAAAGAAATGGGTGTCGTTTGTAAGAAGCGGTTAATTAGTGCGATAGTTATTTTTGCGTCAACCTGTTTGCCCATGGCTATTTGTTACATCTAAAGAACAAATGCAAAACTATTTTATCAGTTCCATTGATTTTATATTGAAAAGCCACAAATTCTGTCACCTTTAGTGTGAAAACAATGTTGGCGCCAAAATCTCAGAAATGTTTCATTGTTAATATCGAGCCCAGTAATAATGTAAATGTATTATAAAGCATATATATACGATATACGTTCGAATTCGATTCATAAGGCTAGCACATTTTGTATTGTGTTTCTTGACCATTTTTGATTACGTCAAGAGCAGATTATTCAGAGAGAAGGCAAAATGCCACTATCCAGATTTGCGATGTTTAAGTTCTATTTTGCCCGAATGTATTGCTAAGACCGCGTGGCCTAATGGATAAGGCGTCTGACTTCGAATCAGAAGATTGCGAGTTCGAGTCTCGTCGTGGTCGAAGACTTTTTGCAGTAGCATGACCGAGGAATTTCGGCAGGCGATTTCTAAATAGCGATCCGTATTCACACGGCAATGTCAAAGTCAGCACAAGTTTTCGATCAACAAATATAAGATATCTTTGCAAATACTTTTTTCTTCTTCCTGAAATGAGAAATAAAATGCAGTCACTATATATATTTACATCTTTTGTATATCTGATCAGATCAACCACACTCGTTTCGATGTAGAAATATAAGGCGTAAATTGAATGCGCGATCTTGAAACAGATCTTCAATGGAATCGGCATGCAGAGTCCGATTTCGTGTTTTGATTTTGCAAAAGACACTTTTTGCACGAAATTCACGGGTACGGCTGCGATCAAGTAAAATGAAAGCAGGATCTCGTGCACTTTTATAGACCACCGTTTATGAAATCGATTTATGTCTAATAAACATTAGGTGGCAAATATAAAACTCACTAGATTGCAGTTATCGTGTATTTTTCCGTCTTCTACAAATTGTCAAACGATACAATAAAAATTAACCGCCCAACGTGGGGCTCGAACCCACGACCCCGAGATTAAGAGTCTCGTGCTCTACCGACTGAGCTAGCCGGGCAGATGTATACCAATTGTAAAGAAATGGGTGTCGTTTGTAAGAAGCGGTTAATTAGTGCGATAGTTATTTTTGCGTCAACCTGTTTGCCCATGGCTATTTGTTACATCTAAAGAACAAATGCAAAACTATTTTATCAGTTCCATTGATTTTATATTGAAAAGCCACAAATTCTGTCACCTTTAGTGTGAAAACAATGTTGGCGCCAAAATCTCAGAAATGTTTCATTGTTAATATCGAGCCCAGTAATAATGTAAATGTATTATAAAGCATATATATACGATATACGTTCGAATTCGATTCATAAGGCTAGCACATTTTGTATTGTGTTTCTTGACCATTTTTGATTACGTCAAGAGCAGATTATTCAGAGAGAAGGCAAAATGCCACTATCCAGATTTGCGATGTTTAAGTTCTATTTTGCCCGAATGTATTGCTAAGACCGCGTGGCCTAATGGATAAGGCGTCTGACTTCGAATCAGAAGATTGCGAGTTCGAGTCTCGTCGTGGTCGAAGACTTTTTGCAGTAGCATGACCGAGGAATTTCGGCAGGCGATTTCTAAATAGCGATCCGTATTCACACGGCAATGTCAAAGTCAGCACAAGTTTTCGATCAACAAATATAAGATATCTTTGCAAATACTTTTTTCTTCTTCCTGAAATGAGAAATAAAATGCAGTCACTATATATATTTACATCTTTTGTATATCTGATCAGATCAACCACACTCGTTTCGATGTAGAAATATAAGGCGTAAATTGAATGCGCGATCATGAAACAGATCTTCAATGGAATCGGCATGCAGAGTCCGATTTCGTGTTTTGATTTTGCAAAAGACACTTTTTGCACGAAATTCACGGGTACGGCTGCGATCAAGTAAAATGAAAGCAGGATCTCGTGCACTTTTATAGACCACCGTTTATGAAATCGATTTATGTCTAATAAACATTAGGTGGCAAATATAAAACTCACTAGATTGCAGTTATCGTGTATTTTTCCGTCTTCTACAAATTGTCAAACGATACAATAAAAATTAACCGCCCAACGTGGGGCTCGAACCCACGACCCCGAGATTAAGAGTCTCGTGCTCTACCGACTGAGCTAGCCGGGCAGATGTATACCAATTGTAAAGAAATGGGTGTCGTTTGTAAGAAGCGGTTAATTAGTGCGATAGTTATTTTTGCGTCAACCTGTTTGCCCATGGCTATTTGTTACATCTAAAGAACAAATGCAAAACTATTTTATCAGTTCCATTGATTTTATATTGAAAAGCCACAAATTCTGTCACCTTTAGTGTGAAAACAATGTTGGCGCCAAAATCTCAGAAATGTTTCATTGTTAATATCGAGCCCAGTAATAATGTAAATGTATTATAAAGCATATATATACGATATACGTTCGAATTCGATTCATAAGGCTAGCACATTTTGTATTGTGTTTCTTGACCATTTTTGATTACGTCAAGAGCAGATTATTCAGAGAGAAGGCAAAATGCCACTATCCAGATTTGCGATGTTTAAGTTCTATTTTGCCCGAATGTATTGCTAAGACCGCGTGGCCTAATGGATAAGGCGTATGACTTCGAATGAGAAGATTGCGAGTTCGAGTCTCGTCGTGGTCGAAGACTTTTTGCAGTAGCATGACCGAGGAATTTCGGCAGGCGATTTCTAAATAGCGATCCGTATTCACACGGCAATGTCAAAGTCAGCACAAGTTTTCGATCAACAAATATAAGATATCTTTGCAAATACTTTTTTCTTCTTCCTGAAATGAGAAATAAAATGCAGTCACTATATATATTTACATCTTTTGTATATCTGATCAGATCAACCACACTCGTTTCGATGTAGAAATATAAGGCGTAAATTGAATGCGCGATCTTGAAACAGATCTTCAATGGAATCGGCATGCAGAGTCCGATTTCGTGTTTTGATTTTGCAAAAGACACTTTTTGCACGAAATTCACGGGTACGGCTGCGATCAAGTAAAATGAAAGCAGGATCTCGTGCACTTTTATAGACCACCGTTTATGAAATCGATTTATGTCTAATAAACATTAGGTGGCAAATATAAAACTCACTAGATTGCAGTTATCGTGTATTTTTCCGTCTTCTACAAATTGTCAAACGATACAATAAAAATTAACCGCCCAACGTGGGGCTCGAACCCACGACCCCGAGATTAAGAGTCTCGTGCTCTACCGACTGAGCTAGCCGGGCAGATGTATACCAATTGTAAAGAAATGGGTGTCGTTTGTAAGAAGCGGTTAATTAGTGCGATAGTTATTTTTGCGTCAACCTGTTTGCCCATGGCTATTTGTTACATCTAAAGAACAAATGCAAAACTATTTTATCAGTTCCATTGATTTTATATTGAAAAGCCACAAATTCTGTCACCTTTAGTGTGAAAACAATGTTGGCGCCAAAATCTCAGAAATGTTTCATTGTTAATATCGAGCCCAGTAATAATGTAAATGTATTATAAAGCATATATATACGATATACGTTCGAATTCGATTCATAAGGCTAGCACATTTTGTGTTGTGTTTCTTGACCATTTTTGATTACGTCAAGAGCAGATTATTCAGAGAGAAGGCAAAATGCCACTATCCAGATTTGCGATGTTTAAGTTCTATTTTGCCCGAATGTATTGCTAAGACCGCGTGGCCTAATGGATAAGGCGTCTGACTTCGAATCAGAAGATTGCGAGTTCGAGTCTCGTCGTGGTCGAAGACTTTTTGCAGTAGCATGACCGAGGAATTTCGGCAGGCGATTTCTAAATAGCGATCCGTATTCACACGGCAATGTCAAAGTCAGCACAAGTTTTCGATCAACAAATATAAGATATCTTTGCAAATACTTTTTTCTTCTTCCTGAAATGAGAAATAAAATGCAGTCACTATATATATTTACATCTTTTGTATATCTGATCAGATCAACCACACTCGTTTCGATGTAGAAATATAAGGCGTAAATTGAATGCGCGATCTTGAAACAGATCTTCAATGGAATCGGCATGCAGAGTCCGATTTCGTGTTTTGATTTTGCAAAAGACACTTTTTGCACGAAATTCACGGGTACGGCTGCGATCAAGTAAAATGAAAGCAGGATCTCGTGCACTTTTATAGACCACCGTTTATGAAATCGATTTATGTCTAATAAACATTAGGTGGCAAATATAAAACTCACTAGATTGCAGTTATCGTGTATTTTTCCGTCTTCTACAAATTGTCAAACGATACAATAAAAATTAACCGCCCAACGTGGGGCTCGAACCCACGACCCCGAGATTAAGAGTCTCGTGCTCTACCGACTGAGCTAGCCGGGCAGATGTATACCAATTGTAAAGAAATGGGTGTCGTTTGTAAGAAGCGGTTAATTAGTGCGATAGTTATTTTTGCGTCAACCTGTTTGCCCATGGCTATTTGTTACATCTAAAGAACAAATGCAAAACTATTTTATCAGTTCCATTGATTTTATATTGAAAAGCCACAAATTCTGTCACCTTTAGTGTGAAAACAATGTTGGCGCCAAAATCTCAGAAATGTTTCATTGTTAATATCGAGCCCAGTAATAATGTAAATGTATTATAAAGCATATATATACGATATACGTTCGAATTCGATTCATAAGGCTAGCACATTTTGTATTGTGTTTCTTGACCATTTTTGATTACGTCAAGAGCAGATTATTCAGAGAGAAGGCAAAATGCCACTATCCAGATTTGCGATGTTTAAGTTCTATTTTGCCCGAATGTATTGCTAAGACCGCGTGGCCTAATGGATAAGGCGTCTGACTTCGAATCAGAAGATTGCGAGTTCGAGTCTCGTCGTGGTCGAAGACTTTTTGCAGTAGCATGACCGAGGAATTTCGGCAGGCGATTTCTAAATAGCGATCCGTATTCACACGGCAATGTCAAAGTCAGCACAAGTTTTCGATCAACAAATATAAGATATCTTTGCAAATACTTTTTTCTTCTTCCTGAAATGAGAAATAAAATGCAGTCACTATATATATTTACATCTTTTGTATATCTGATCAGATCAACCACACTCGTTTCGATGTAGAAATATAAGGCGTAAATTGAATGCGCGATCATGAAACAGATCTTCAATGGAATCGGCATGCAGAGTCCGATTTCGTGTTTTGATTTTGCAAAAGACACTTTTTGCACGAAATTCACGGGTACGGCTGCGATCAAGTAAAATGAAAGCAGGATCTCGTGCACTTTTATAGACCACCGTTTATGAAATCGATTTATGTCTAATAAACATTAGGTGGCAAATATAAAACTCACTAGATTGCAGTTATCGTGTATTTTTCCGTCTTCTACAAATTGTCAAACGATACAATAAAAATTAACCGCCCAACGTGGGGCTCGAACCCACGACCCCGAGATTAAGAGTCTCGTGCTCTACCGACTGAGCTAGCCGGGCAGATGTATACCAATTGTAAAGAAATGGGTGTCGTTTGTAAGAAGCGGTTAATTAGTGCGATAGTTATTTTTGCGTCAACCTGTTTGCCCATGGCTATTTGTTACATCTAAAGAACAAATGCAAAACTATTTTATCAGTTCCATTGATTTTATATTGAAAAGCCACAAATTCTGTCACCTTTAGTGTGAAAACAATGTTGGCGCCAAAATCTCAGAAATGTTTCATTGTTAATATCGAGCCCAGTAATAATGTAAATGTATTATAAAGCATATATATACGATATACGTTCGAATTCGATTCATAAGGCTAGCACATTTTGTATTGTGTTTCTTGACCATTTTTGATTACGTCAAGAGCAGATTATTCAGAGAGAAGGCAAAATGCCACTATCCAGATTTGCGATGTTTAAGTTCTATTTTGCCCGAATGTATTGCTAAGACCGCGTGGCCTAATGGATAAGGCGTCTGACTTCGAATCAGAAGATTGCGAGTTCGAGTCTCGTCGTGGTCGAAGACTTTTTGCAGTAGCATGACCGAGGAATTTCGGCAGGCGATTTCTAAATAGCGATCCGTATTCACACGGCAATGTCAAAGTCAGCACAAGTTTTCGATCAACAAATATAAGATATCTTTGCAAATACTTTTTTCTTCTTCCTGAAATGAGAAATAAAATGCAGTCACTATATATATTTACATCTTTTGTATATCTGATCAGATCAACCACACTCGTTTCGATGTAGAAATATAAGGCGTAAATTGAATGCGCGATCTTGAAACAGATCTTCAATGGAATCGGCATGCAGAGTCCGATTTCGTGTTTTGATTTTGCAAAAGACACTTTTTGCACGAAATTCACGGGTACGGCTGCGATCAAGTAAAATGAAAGCAGGATCTCGTGCACTTTTATAGACCACCGTTTATGAAATCGATTTATGTCTAATAAACATTAGGTGGCAAATATAAAACTCACTAGATTGCAGTTATCGTGTATTTTTCCGTCTTCTACAAATTGTCAAACGATACAATAAAAATTAACCGCCCAACGTGGGGCTCGAACCCACGACCCCGAGATTAAGAGTCTCGTGCTCTACCGACTGAGCTAGCCGGGCAGATGTATACCAATTGTAAAGAAATGGGTGTCGTTTGTAAGAAGCGGTTAATTAGTGCGATAGTTATTTTTGCGTCAACCTGTTTGCCCATGGCTATTTGTTACATCTAAAGAACAAATGCAAAACTATTTTATCAGTTCCATTGATTTTATATTGAAAAGCCACAAATTCTGTCACCTTTAGTGTGAAAACAATGTTGGCGCCAAAATCTCAGAAATGTTTCATTGTTAATATCGAGCCCAGTAATAATGTAAATGTATTATAAAGCATATATATACGATATACGTTCGAATTCGATTCATAAGGCTAGCACATTTTGTATTGTGTTTCTTGACCATTTTTGATTACGTCAAGAGCAGATTATTCAGAGAGAAGGCAAAATGCCACTATCCAGATTTGCGATGTTTAAGTTCTATTTTGCCCGAATGTATTGCTAAGACCGCGTGGCCTAATGGATAAGGCGTCTGACTTCGAATCAGAAGATTGCGAGTTCGAGTCTCGTCGTGGTCGAAGACTTTTTGCAGTAGCATGACCGAGGAATTTCGGCAGGCGATTTCTAAATAGCGATCCGTATTCACACGGCAATGTCAAAGTCAGCACAAGTTTTCGATCAACAAATATAAGATATCTTTGCAAATACTTTTTTCTTCTTCCTGAAATGAGAAATAAAATGCAGTCACTATATATATTTACATCTTTTGTATATCTGATCAGATCAACCACACTCGTTTCGATGTAGAAATATAAGGCGTAAATTGAATGCGCGATCTTGAAACAGATCTTCAATGGAATCGGCATGCAGAGTCCGATTTCGTGTTTTGATTTTGCAAAAGACACTTTTTGCACGAAATTCACGGGTACGGCTGCGATCAAGTAAAATGAAAGCAGGATCTCGTGCACTTTTATAGACCACCGTTTATGAAATCGATTTATGTCTAATAAACATTAGGTGGCAAATATAAAACTCACTAGATTGCAGTTATCGTGTATTTTTCCGTCTTCTACAAATTGTCAAACGATACAATAAAAATTAACCGCCCAACGTGGGGCTCGAACCCACGACCCCGAGATTAAGAGTCTCGTGCTCTACCGACTGAGCTAGCCGGGCAGATGTATACCAATTGTAAAGAAATGGGTGTCGTTTGTAAGAAGCGGTTAATTAGTGCGATAGTTATTTTTGCGTCAACCTGTTTGCCCATGGCTATTTGTTACATCTAAAGAACAAATGCAAAACTATTTTATCAGTTCCATTGATTTTATATTGAAAAGCCACAAATTCTGTCACCTTTAGTGTGAAAACAATGTTGGCGCCAAAATCTCAGAAATGTTTCATTGTTAATATCGAGCCTAGTAATAATGTAAATGTATTATAAAGCATATATATACGATATACGTTCGAATTCGATTCATAAGGCTAGCACATTTTGTATTGTGTTTCTTGACCATTTTTGATTACGTCAAGAGCAGATTATTCAGAGAGAAGGCAAAATGCCACTATCCAGATTTGCGATGTTTAAGTTCTATTTTGCCCGAATGTATTGCTAAGACCGCGTGGCCTAATGGATAAGGCGTCTGACTTCGAATCAGAAGATTGCGAGTTCGAGTCTCGTCGTGGTCGAAGACTTTTTGCAGTAGCATGACCGAGGAATTTCGGCAGGCGATTTCTAAATAGCGATCCGTATTCACACGGCAATGTCAAAGTCAGCACAAGTTTTCGATCAACAAATATAAGATATCTTTGCAAATACTTTTTTCTTCTTCCTGAAATGAGAAATAAAATGCAGTCACTATATATATTTACATCTTTTGTATATCTGATCAGATCAACCACACTCGTTTCGATGTAGAAATATAAGGCGTAAATTGAATGCGCGATCTTGAAACAGATCTTCAATGGAATCGGCATGCAGAGTCCGATTTCGTGTTTTGATTTTGCAAAAGACACTTTTTGCACGAAATTCACGGGTACGGCTGCGATCAAGTAAAATGAAAGCAGGATCTCGTGCACTTTTATAGACCACCGTTTATGAAATCGATTTATGTCTAATAAACATTAGGTGGCAAATATAAAACTCACTAGATTGCAGTTATCGTGTATTTTTCCGTCTTCTACAAATTGTCAAACGATACAATAAAAATTAACCGCCCAACGTGGGGCTCGAACCCACGACCCCGAGATTAAGAGTCTCGTGCTCTACCGACTGAGCTAGCCGGGCAGATGTATACCAATTGTAAAGAAATGGGTGTCGTTTGTAAGAAGCGGTTAATTAGTGCGATAGTTATTTTTGCGTCAACCTGTTTGCCCATGGCTATTTGTTACATCTAAAGAACAAATGCAAAACTATTTTATCAGTTCCATTGATTTTATATTGAAAAGCCACAAATTCTGTCACCTTTAGTGTGAAAACAATGTTGGCGCCAAAATCTCAGAAATGTTTCATTGTTAATATCGAGCCCAGTAATAATGTAAATGTATTATAAAGCATATATATACGATATACGTTCGAATTCGATTCATAAGGCTAGCACATTTTGTATTGTGTTTCTTGACCATTTTTGATTACGTCAAGAGCAGATTATTCAGAGAGAAGGCAAAATGCCACTATCCAGATTTGCGATGTTTAAGTTCTATTTTGCCCGAATGTATTGCTAAGACCGCGTGGCCTAATGGATAAGGCGTCTGACTTCGAATCAGAAGATTGCGAGTTCGAGTCTCGTCGTGGTCGAAGACTTTTTGCAGTAGCATGACCGAGGAATTTCGGCAGGCGATTTCTAAATAGCGATCCGTATTCACACGGCAATGTCAAAGTCAGCACAAGTTTTCGATCAACAAATATAAGATATCTTTGCAAATACTTTTTTCTTCTTCCTGAAATGAGAAATAAAATGCAGTCACTATATATATTTACATCTTTTGTATATCTGATCAGATCAACCACACTCGTTTCGATGTAGAAATATAAGGCGTAAATTGAATGCGCGATCTTGAAACAGATCTTCAATGGAATCGGCATGCAGAGTCCGATTTCGTGTTTTGATTTTGCAAAAGACACTTTTTGCACGAAATTCACGGGTACGGCTGCGATCAAGTAAAATGAAAGCAGGATCTCGTGCACTTTTATAGACCACCGTTTATGAAATCGATTTATGTCTAATAAACATTAGGTGGCAAATATAAAACTCACTAGATTGCAGTTATCGTGTATTTTTCCGTCTTCTACAAATTGTCAAACGATACAATAAAAATTAACCGCCCAACGTGGGGCTCGAACCCACGACCCCGAGATTAAGAGTCTCGTGCTCTACCGACTGAGCTAGCCGGGCAGATGTATACCAATTGTAAAGAAATGGGTGTCGTTTGTAAGAAGCGGTTAATTAGTGCGATAGTTATTTTTGCGTCAACCTGTTTGCCCATGGCTATTTGTTACATCTAAAGAACAAATGCAAAACTATTTTATCAGTTCCATTGATTTTATATTGAAAAGCCACAAATTCTGTCACCTTTAGTGTGAAAACAATGTTGGCGCCAAAATCTCAGAAATGTTTCATTGTTAATATCGAGCCCAGTAATAATGTAAATGTATTATAAAGCATATATATACGATATACGTTCGAATTCGATTCATAAGGCTAGCACATTTTGTATTGTGTTTCTTGACCATTTTTGATTACGTCAAGAGCAGATTATTCAGAGAGAAGGCAAAATGCCACTATCCAGATTTGCGATGTTTAAGTTCTATTTTGCCCGAATGTATTGCTAAGACCGCGTGGCCTAATGGATAAGGCGTCTGACTTCGAATCAGAAGATTGCGAGTTCGAGTCTCGTCGTGGTCGAAGACTTTTTGCAGTAGCATGACCGAGGAATTTCGGCAGGCGATTTCTAAATAGCGATCCGTATTCACACGGCAATGTCAAAGTCAG
Organism: Mytilus trossulus; assembly: GCF_036588685.1. Lineage (NCBI taxonomy): Eukaryota > Metazoa > Mollusca > Bivalvia > Mytilida > Mytilidae > Mytilus > Mytilus trossulus. Next base: position 17,244,733 of record NC_086375.1, read on the forward strand.
CACAAGTTTTCGATCAACAAATATAAGATATCTTTGCAAATACTTTTTTCTTCTTCCTGAAATGAGAAATAAAATGCAGTCACTATATATATTTACATCTTTTGTATATCTGATCAGATCAACCACACTCGTTTCGATGTAGAAATATAAGGCGTAAATTGAATGCGCGATCTTGAAACAGATCTTCAATGGAATCGGCATGCAGAGTCCGATTTCGTGTTTTGATTTTGCAAAAGACACTTTTTGCACGAAATTCACGGGTACGGCTGCGATCAAGTAAAATGAAAGCAGGATCTCGTGCACTTTTATAGACCACCGTTTATGAAATCGATTTATGTCTAATAAACATTAGGTGGCAAATATAAAACTCACTAGATTGCAGTTATCGTGTATTTTTCCGTCTTCTACAAATTGTCAAACGATACAATAAAAATTAACCGCCCAACGTGGGGCTCGAACCCACGACCCCGAGATTAAGAGTCTCGTGCTCTACCGACTGAGCTAGCCGGGCAGATGTATACCAATTGTAAAGAAATGGGTGTCGTTTGTAAGAAGCGGTTAATTAGTGCGATAGTTATTTTTGCGTCAACCTGTTTGCCCATGGCTATTTGTTACATCTAAAGAACAAATGCAAAACTATTTTATCAGTTCCATTGATTTTATATTGAAAAGCCACAAATTCTGTCACCTTTAGTGTGAAAACAATGTTGGCGCCAAAATCTCAGAAATGTTTCATTGTTAATATCGAGCCCAGTAATAATGTAAATGTATTATAAAGCATATATATACGATATACGTTCGAATTCGATTCATAAGGCTAGCACATTTTGTATTGTGTTTCTTGACCATTTTTGATTACGTCAAGAGCAGATTATTCAGAGAGAAGGCAAAATGCCACTATCCAGATTTGCGATGTTTAAGTTCTATTTTGCCCGAATGTATTGCTAAGACCGCGTGGCCTAATGGATAAGGCGTCTGACTTCGAATCAGAAGATTGCGAGTTCGAGTCTCGTCGTGGTCGAAGACTTTTTGCAGTAGCATGACCGAGGAATTTCGGCAGGCGATTTCTAAATAGCGATCCGTATTCACACGGCAATGTCAAAGTCAGCACAAGTTTTCGATCAACAAATATAAGATATCTTTGCAAATACTTTTTTCTTCTTCCTGAAATGAGAAATAAAATGCAGTCACTATATATATTTACATCTTTTGTATATCTGATCAGATCAACCACACTCGTTTCGATGTAGAAATATAAGGCGTAAATTGAATGCGCGATCTTGAAACAGATCTTCAATGGAATCGGCATGCAGAGTCCGATTTCGTGTTTTGATTTTGCAAAAGACACTTTTTGCACGAAATTCACGGGTACGGCTGCGATCAAGTAAAATGAAAGCAGGATCTCGTGCACTTTTATAGACCACCGTTTATGAAATCGATTTATGTCTAATAAACATTAGGTGGCAAATATAAAACTCACTAGATTGCAGTTATCGTGTATTTTTCCGTCTTCTACAAATTGTCAAACGATACAATAAAAATTAACCGCCCAACGTGGGGCTCGAACCCACGACCCCGAGATTAAGAGTCTCGTGCTCTACCGACTGAGCTAGCCGGGCAGATGTATACCAATTGTAAAGAAATGGGTGTCGTTTGTAAGAAGCGGTTAATTAGTGCGATAGTTATTTTTGCGTCAACCTGTTTGCCCATGGCTATTTGTTACATCTAAAGAACAAATGCAAAACTATTTTATCAGTTCCATTGATTTTATATTGAAAAGCCACAAATTCTGTCACCTTTAGTGTGAAAACAATGTTGGCGCCAAAATCTCAGAAATGTTTCATTGTTAATATCGAGCCCAGTAATAATGTAAATGTATTATAAAGCATATATATACGATATACGTTCGAATTCGATTCATAAGGCTAGCACATTTTGTATTGTGTTTCTTGACCATTTTTGATTACGTCAAGAGCAGATTATTCAGAGAGAAGGCAAAATGCCACTATCCAGATTTGCGATGTTTAAGTTCTATTTTGCCCAACGTGGGGCTCGAACCCACGACCCCGAGATTAAGAGTCTCGTGCTCTACCGACTGAGCTAGCCGGGCAGATGTATACCAATTGTAAAGAAATGGGTGTCGTTTGTAAGAAGCGGTTAATTAGTGCGATAGTTATTTTTGCGTCAACCTGTTTGCCCATGGCTATTTGTTACATCTAAAGAACAAATGCAAAACTATTTTATCAGTTCCATTGATTTTATATTGAAAAGCCACAAATTCTGTCACCTTTAGTGTGAAAACAATGTTGGCGCCAAAATCTCAGAAATGTTTCATTGTTAATATCGAGCCCAGTAATAATGTAAATGTATTATAAAGCATATATATACGATATACGTTCGAATTCGATTCATAAGGCTAGCACATTTTGTATTGTGTTTCTTGACCATTTTTGATTACGTCAAGAGCAGATTATTCAGAGAGAAGGCAAAATGCCACTATCCAGATTTGCGATGTTTAAGTTCTATTTTGCCCGAATGTATTGCTAAGACCGCGTGGCCTAATGGATAAGGCGTCTGACTTCGAATCAGAAGATTGCGAGTTCGAGTCTCGTCGTGGTCGAAGACTTTTTGCAGTAGCATGACCGAGGAATTTCGGCAGGCGATTTCTAAATAGCGATCCGTATTCACACGGCAATGTCAAAGTCAGCACAAGTTTTCGATCAACAAATATAAGATATCTTTGCAAATACTTTTTTCTTCTTCCTGAAATGAGAAATAAAATGCAGTCACTATATATATTTACATCTTTTGTATATCTGATCAGATCAACCACACTCGTTTCGATGTAGAAATATAAGGCGTAAATTGAATGCGCGATCTTGAAACAGATCTTCAATGGAATCGGCATGCAGAGTCCGATTTCGTGTTTTGATTTTGCAAAAGACACTTTTTGCACGAAATTCACGGGTACGGCTGCGATCAAGTAAAATGAAAGCAGGATCTCGTGCACTTTTATAGACCACCGTTTATGAAATCGATTTATGTCTAATAAACATTAGGTGGCAAATATAAAACTCACTAGATTGCAGTTATCGTGTATTTTTCCGTCTTCTACAAATTGTCAAACGATACAATAAAAATTAACCGCCCAACGTGGGGCTCGAACCCACGACCCCGAGATTAAGAGTCTCGTGCTCTACCGACTGAGCTAGCCGGGCAGATGTATACCAATTGTAAAGAAATGGGTGTCGTTTGTAAGAAGCGGTTAATTAGTGCGATAGTTATTTTTGCGTCAACCTGTTTGCCCATGGCTATTTGTTACATCTAAAGAACAAATGCAAAACTATTTTATCAGTTCCATTGATTTTATATTGAAAAGCCACAAATTCTGTCACCTTTAGTGTGAAAACAATGTTGGCGCCAAAATCTCAGAAATGTTTCATTGTTAATATCGAGCCCAGTAATAATGTAAATGTATTATAAAGCATATATATACGATATACGTTCGAATTCGATTCATAAGGCTAGCACATTTTGTATTGTGTTTCTTGACCATTTTTGATTACGTCAAGAGCAGATTATTCAGAGAGAAGGCAAAATGCCACTATCCAGATTTGCGATGTTTAAGTTCTATTTTGCCCGAATGTATTGCTAAGACCGCGTGGCCTAATGGATAAGGCGTCTGACTTCGAATCAGAAGATTGCGAGTTCGAGTCTCGTCGTGGTCGAAGACTTTTTGCAGTAGCATGACCGAGGAATTTCGGCAGGCGATTTCTAAATAGCGATCCGTATTCACACGGCAATGTCAAAGTCAGCACAAGTTTTCGATCAACAAATATAAGATATCTTTGCAAATACTTTTTTCTTCTTCCTGAAATGAGAAATAAAATGCAGTCACTATATATATTTACATCTTTTGTATATCTGATCAGATCAACCACACTCGTTTCGATGTAGAAATATAAGGCGTAAATTGAATGCGCGATCTTGAAACAGATCTTCAATGGAATCGGCATGCAGAGTCCGATTTCGTGTTTTGATTTTGCAAAAGACACTTTTTGCACGAAATTCACGGGTACGGCTGCGATCAAGTAAAATGAAAGCAGGATCTCGTGCACTTTTATAGACCACCGTTTATGAAATCGATTTATGTCTAATAAACATTAGGTGGCAAATATAAAACTCACTAGATTGCAGTTATCGTGTATTTTTCCGTCTTCTACAAATTGTCAAACGATACAATAAAAATTAACCGCCCAACGTGGGGCTCGAACCCACGACCCCGAGATTAAGAGTCTCGTGCTCTACCGACTGAGCTAGCCGGGCAGATGTATACCAATTGTAAAGAAATGGGTGTCGTTTGTAAGAAGCGGTTAATTAGTGCGATAGTTATTTTTGCGTCAACCTGTTTGCCCATGGCTATTTGTTACATCTAAAGAACAAATGCAAAACTATTTTATCAGTTCCATTGATTTTATATTGAAAAGCCACAAATTCTGTCACCTTTAGTGTGAAAACAATGTTGGCGCCAAAATCTCAGAAATGTTTCATTGTTAATATCGAGCCCAGTAATAATGTAAATGTATTATAAAGCATATATATACGATATACGTTCGAATTCGATTCATAAGGCTAGCACATTTTGTATTGTGTTTCTTGACCATTTTTGATTACGTCAAGAGCAGATTATTCAGAGAGAAGGCAAAATGCCACTATCCAGATTTGCGATGTTTAAGTTCTATTTTGCCCAACGTGGGGCTCGAACCCACGACCCCGAGATTAAGAGTCTCGTGCTCTACCGACTGAGCTAGCCGGGCAGATGTATACCAATTGTAAAGAAATGGGTGTCGTTTGTAAGAAGCGGTTAATTAGTGCGATAGTTATTTTTGCGTCAACCTGTTTGCCCATGGCTATTTGTTACATCTAAAGAACAAATGCAAAACTATTTTATCAGTTCCATTGATTTTATATTGAAAAGCCACAAATTCTGTCACCTTTAGTGTGAAAACAATGTTGGCGCCAAAATCTCAGAAATGTTTCATTGTTAATATCGAGCCCAGTAATAATGTAAATGTATTATAAAGCATATATATACGATATACGTTCGAATTCGATTCATAAGGCTAGCACATTTTGTATTGTGTTTCTTGACCATTTTTGATTACGTCAAGAGCAGATTATTCAGAGAGAAGGCAAAATGCCACTATCCAGATTTGCGATGTTTAAGTTCTATTTTGCCCGAATGTATTGCTAAGACCGCGTGGCCTAATGGATAAGGCGTCTGACTTCGAATCAGAAGATTGCGAGTTCGAGTCTCGTCGTGGTCGAAGACTTTTTGCAGTAGCATGACCGAGGAATTTCGGCAGGCGATTTCTAAATAGCGATCCGTATTCACACGGCAATGTCAAAGTCAGCACAAGTTTTCGATCAACAAATATAAGATATCTTTGCAAATACTTTTTTCTTCTTCCTGAAATGAGAAATAAAATGCAGTCACTATATATATTTACATCTTTTGTATATCTGATCAGATCAACTACACTCGTTTCGATGTAGAAATATAAGGCGTAAATTGAATGCGCGATCTTGAAACAGATCTTCAATGGAATCGGCATGCAGAGTCCGATTTCGTGTTTTGATTTTGCAAAAGACACTTTTTGCACGAAATTCACGGGTACGGCTGCGATCAAGTAAAATGAAAGCAGGATCTCGTGCACTTTTATAGACCACCGTTTATGAAATCGATTTATGTCTAATAAACATTAGGTGGCAAATATAAAACTCACTAGATTGCAGTTATCGTGTATTTTTCCGTCTTCTACAAATTGTCAAACGATACAATAAAAATTAACCGCCCAACGTGGGGCTCGAACCCACGACCCCGAGATTAAGAGTCTCGTGCTCTACCGACTGAGCTAGCCGGGCAGATGTATACCAATTGTAAAGAAATGGGTGTCGTTTGTAAGAAGCGGTTAATTAGTGCGATAGTTATTTTTGCGTCAACCTGTTTGCCCATGGCTATTTGTTACATCTAAAGAACAAATGCAAAACTATTTTATCAGTTCCATTGATTTTATATTGAAAAGCCACAAATTCTGTCACCTTTAGTGTGAAAACAATGTTGGCGCCAAAATCTCAGAAATGTTTCATTGTTAATATCGAGCCCAGTAATAATGTAAATGTATTATAAAGCATATATATACGATATACGTTCGAATTCGATTCATAAGGCTAGCACATTTTGTATTGTGTTTCTTGACCATTTTTGATTACGTCAAGAGCAGATTATTCAGAGAGAAGGCAAAATGCCACTATCCAGATTTGCGATGTTTAAGTTCTATTTTGCCCGAATGTATTGCTAAGACCGCGTGGCCTAATGGATAAGGCGTCTGACTTCGAATCAGAAGATTGCGAGTTCGAGTCTCGTCGTGGTCGAAGACTTTTTGCAGTAGCATGACCGAGGAATTTCGGCAGGCGATTTCTAAATAGCGATCCGTATTCACACGGCAATGTCAAAGTCAGCACAAGTTTTCGATCAACAAATATAAGATATCTTTGCAAATACTTTTTTCTTCTTCCTGAAATGAGAAATAAAATGCAGTCACTATATATATTTACATCTTTTGTATATCTGATCAGATCAACCACACTCGTTTCGATGTAGAAATATAAGGCGTAAATTGAATGCGCGATCTTGAAACAGATCTTCAATGGAATCGGCATGCAGAGTCCGATTTCGTGTTTTGATTTTGCAAAAGACACTTTTTGCACGAAATTCACGGGTACGGCTGCGATCAAGTAAAATGAAAGCAGGATCTCGTGCACTTTTATAGACCACCGTTTATGAAATCGATTTATGTCTAATAAACATTAGGTGGCAAATATAAAACTCACTAGATTGCAGTTATCGTGTATTTTTCCGTCTTCTACAAATTGTCAAACGATACAATAAAAATTAACCGCCCAACGTGGGGCTCGAACCCACGACCCCGAGATTAAGAGTCTCGTGCTCTACCGACTGAGCTAGCCGGGCAGATGTATACCAATTGTAAAGAAATGGGTGTCGTTTGTAAGAAGCGGTTAATTAGTGCGATAGTTATTTTTGCGTCAACCTGTTTGCCCATGGCTATTTGTTACATCTAAAGAACAAATGCAAAACTATTTTATCAGTTCCATTGATTTTATATTGAAAAGCCACAAATTCTGTCACCTTTAGTGTGAAAACAATGTTGGCGCCAAAATCTCAGAAATGTTTCATTGTTAATATCGAGCCCAGTAATAATGTAAATGTATTATAAAGCATATATATACGATATACGTTCGAATTCGATTCATAAGGCTAGCACATTTTGTATTGTGTTTCTTGACCATTTTTGATTACGTCAAGAGCAGATTATTCAGAGAGAAGGCAAAATGCCACTATCCAGATTTGCGATGTTTAAGTTCTATTTTGCCCGAATGTATTGCTAAGACCGCGTGGCCTAATGGACTGACTTCGAATCAGAAGATTGCGAGTTCGAGTCTCGTCGTGGTCGAAGACTTTTTGCAGTAGCATGACCGAGGAATTTCGGCAGGCGATTTCTAAATAGCGATCCGTATTCACACGGCAATGTCAAAGTCAGCACAAGTTTTCGATCAACAAATATAAGATATCTTTGCAAATACTTTTTTCTTCTTCCTGAAATGAGAAATAAAATGCAGTCACTATATATATTTACATCTTTTGTATATCTGATCAGATCAACCACACTCGTTTCGATGTAGAAATATAAGGCGTAAATTGAATGCGCGATCTTGAAACAGATCTTCAATGGAATCGGCATGCAGAGTCCGATTTCGTGTTTTGATTTTGCAAAAGACACTTTTTTGCACGAAATTCACGGGTACGGCTGCGATCAAGTAAAATGAAAGCAGGATCTCGTGCACTTTTATAGACCACCGTTTATGAAATCGATTTATGTCTAATAAACATTAGGTGGCAAATATAAAACTCACTAGATTGCAGTTATCGTGTATTTTTCCGTCTTCTACAAATTGTCAAACGATACAATAAAAATTAACCGCCCAACGTGGGGCTCGAACCCACGACCCCGAGATTAAGAGTCTCGTGCTCTACCGACTGAGCTAGCCGGGCAGATGTATACCAATTGTAAAGAAATGGGTGTCGTTTGTAAGAAGCGGTTAATTAGTGCGATAGTTATTTTTGCGTCAACCTGTTTGCCCATGGCTATTTGTTACATCTAAAGAACAAATGCAAAACTATTTTATCAGTTCCATTGATTTTATATTGAAAAGCCACAAATTCTGTCACCTTTAGTGTGAAAACAATGTTGGCGCCAAAATCTCAGAAATGTTTCATTGTTAATATCGAGCCCAGTAATAATGTAAATGTATTATAAAGCATATATATACGATATACGTTCGAATTCGATTCATAAGGCTAGCACATTTTGTATTGTGTTTCTTGACCATTTTTGATTACGTCAAGAGCAGATTATTCAGAGAGAAGGCAAAATGCCACTATCCAGATTTGCGATGTTTAAGTTCTATTTTGCCCGAATGTATTGCTAAGACCGCGTGGCCTAATGGATAAGGCGTCTGACTTCGAATCAGAAGATTGCGAGTTCGAGTCTCGTCGTGGTCGAAGACTTTTTGCAGTAGCATGACCGAGGAATTTCGGCAGGCGATTTCTAAATAGCGATCCGTATTCACACGGCAATGTCAAAGTCAGCACAAGTTTTCGATCAACAAATATAAGATATCTTTGCAAATACTTTTTTCTTCTTCCTGAAATGAGAAATAAAATGCAGTCACTATATATATTTACATCTTTTGTATATCTGATCAGATCAACCACACTCGTTTCGATGTAGAAATATAAGGCGTAAATTGAATGCGCGATCTTGAAACAGATCTTCAATGGAATCGGCATGCAGAGTCCGATTTCGTGTTTTGATTTTGCAAAAGACACTTTTTGCACGAAATTCACGGGTACGGCTGCGATCAAGTAAAATGAAAGCAGGATCTCGTGCACTTTTATAGACCACCGTTTATGAAATCGATTTATGTCTAATAAACATTAGGTGGCAAATATAAAACTCACTAGATTGCAGTTATCGTGTATTTTTCCGTCTTCTACAAATTGTCAAACGATACAATAAAAATTAACCGCCCAACGTGGGGCTCGAACCCACGACCCCGAGATTAAGAGTCTCGTGCTCTACCGACTGAGCTAGCCGGGCAGATGTATACCAATTGTAAAGAAATGGGTGTCGTTTGTAAGAAGCGGTTAATTAGTGCGATAGTTATTTTTGCGTCAACCTGTTTGCCCATGGCTATTTGTTACATCTAAAGAACAAATGCAAAACTATTTTATCAGTTCCATTGATTTTATATTGAAAAGCCACAAATTCTGTCACCTTTAGTGTGAAAACAATGTTGGCGCCAAAATCTCAGAAATGTTTCATTGTTAATATCGAGCCCAGTAATAATGTAAATGTATTATAAAGCATATATATACGATATACGTTCGAATTCGATTCATAAGGCTAGCACATTTTGTATTGTGTTTCTTGACCATTTTTGATTACGTCAAGAGCAGATTATTCAGAGAGAAGGCAAAATGCCACTATCCAGATTTGCGATGTTTAAGTTCTATTTTGCCCGAATGTATTGCTAAGACCGCGTGGCCTAATGGACTGACTTCGAATCAGAAGATTGCGAGTTCGAGTCTCGTCGTGGTCGAAGACTTTTTGCAGTAGCATGACCGAGGAATTTCGGCAGGCGATTTCTAAATAGCGATCCGTATTCACACGGCAATGTCAAAGTCAGCACAAGTTTTCGATCAACAAATATAAGATATCTTTGCAAATACTTTTTTCTTCTTCCTGAAATGAGAAATAAAATGCAGTCACTATATATATTTACATCTTTTGTATATCTGATCAGATCAACCACACTCGTTTCGATGTAGAAATATAAGGCGTAAATTGAATGCGCGATCTTGAAACAGATCTTCAATGGAATCGGCATGCAGAGTCCGATTTCGTGTTTTGATTTTGCAAAAGACACTTTTTGCACGAAATTCACGGGTACGGCTGCGATCAAGTAAAATGAAAGCAGGATCTCGTGCACTTTTATAGACCACCGTTTATGAAATCGATTTATGTCTAATAAACATTAGGTGGCAAATATAAAACTCACTAGATTGCAGTTATCGTGTATTTTTCCGTCTTCTACAAATTGTCAAACGATACAATAAAAATTAACCGCCCAACGTGGGGCTCGAACCCACGACCCCGAGATTAAGAGTCTCGTGCTCTACCGACTGAGCTAGCCGGGCAGATGTATACCAATTGTAAAGAAATGGGTGTCGTTTGTAAGAAGCGGTTAATTAGTGCGATAGTTATTTTTGCGTCAACCTGTTTGCCCATGGCTATTTGTTACATCTAAAGAACAAATGCAAAACTATTTTATCAGTTCCATTGATTTTATATTGAAAAGCCACAAATTCTGTCACCTTTAGTGTGAAAACAATGTTGGCGCCAAAATCTCAGAAATGTTTCATTGTTAATATCGAGCCCAGTAATAATGTAAATGTATTATAAAGCATATATATACGATATACGTTCGAATTCGATTCATAAGGCTAGCACATTTTGTATTGTGTTTCTTGACCATTTTTGATTACGTCAAGAGCAGATTATTCAGAGAGAAGGCAAAATGCCACTATCCAGATTTGCGATGTTTAAGTTCTATTTTGCCCGAATGTATTGCTAAGACCGCGTGGCCTAATGGATAAGGCGTCTGACTTCGAATCAGAAGATTGCGAGTTCGAGTCTCGTCGTGGTCGAAGACTTTTTGCAGTAGCATGACCGAGGAATTTCGGCAGGCGATTTCTAAATAGCGATCCGTATTCACACGGCAATGTCAAAGTCAGCACAAGTTTTCGATCAACAAATATAAGATATCTTTGCAAATACTTTTTTCTTCTTCCTGAAATGAGAAATAAAATGCAGTCACTATATATATTTACATCTTTTGTATATCTGATCAGATCAACCACACTCGTTTCGATGTAGAAATATAAGGCGTAAATTGAATGCGCGATCTTGAAACAGATCTTCAATGGAATCGGCATGCAGAGTCCGATTTCGTGTTTTGATTTTGCAAAAGACACTTTTTGCACGAAATTCACGGGTACGGCTGCGATCAAGTAAAATGAAAGCAGGATCTCGTGCACTTTTATAGACCACCGTTTATGAAATCGATTTATGTCTAATAAACATTAGGTGGCAAATATAAAACTCACTAGATTGCAGTTATCGTGTATTTTTCCGTCTTCTACAAATTGTCAAACGATACAATAAAAATTAACCGCCCAACGTGGGGCTCGAACCCACGACCCCGAGATTAAGAGTCTCGTGCTCTACCGACTGAGCTAGCCGGGCAGATGTATACCAATTGTAAAGAAATGGGTGTCGTTTGTAAGAAGCGGTTAATTAGTGCGATAGTTATTTTTGCGTCAACCTGTTTGCCCATGGCTATTTGTTACATCTAAAGAACAAATGCAAAACTATTTTATCAGTTCCATTGATTTTATATTGAAAAGCCACAAATTCTGTCACCTTTAGTGTGAAAACAATGTTGGCGCCAAAATCTCAGAAATGTTTCATTGTTAATATCGAGCCCAGTAATAATGTAAATGTATTATAAAGCATATATATACGATATACGTTCGAATTCGATTCATAAGGCTAGCACATTTTGTATTGTGTTTCTTGACCATTTTTGATTACGTCAAGAGCAGATTATTCAGAGAGAAGGCAAAATGCCACTATCCAGATTTGCGATGTTTAAGTTCTATTTTGCCCGAATGTATTGCTAAGACCGCGTGGCCTAATGGATAAGGCGTCTGACTTCGAATCAGAAGATTGCGAGTTCGAGTCTCGTCGTGGTCGAAGACTTTTTGCAGTAGCATGACCGAGGAATTTCGGCAGGCGATTTCTAAATAGCGATCCGTATTCACACGGCAATGTCAAAGTCAGCACAAGTTTTCGATCAACAAATATAAGATATCTTTGCAAATACTTTTTTCTTCTTCCTGAAATGAGAAATAAAATGCAGTCACTATATATATTTACATCTTTTGTATATCTGATCAGATCAACCACACTCGTTTCGATGTAGAAATATAAGGCGTAAATTGAATGCGCGATCTTGAAACAGATCTTCAATGGAATCGGCATGCAGAGTCCGATTTCGTGTTTTGATTTTGCAAAAGACACTTTTTGCACGAAATTCACGGGTACGGCTGCGATCAAGTAAAATGAAAGCAGGATCTCGTGCACTTTTATAGACCACCGTTTATGAAATCGATTTATGTCTAATAAACATTAGGTGGCAAATATAAAACTCACTAGATTGCAGTTATCGTGTATTTTTCCGTCTTCTACAAATTGTCAAACGATACAATAAAAATTAACCGCCCAACGTGGGGCTCGAACCCACGACCCCGAGATTAAGAGTCTCGTGCTCTACCGACTGAGCTAGCCGGGCAGATGTATACCAATTGTAAAGAAATGGGTGTCGTTTGTAAGAAGCGGTTAATTAGTGCGATAGTTATTTTTGCGTCAACCTGTTTGCCCATGGCTATTTGTTACATCTAAAGAACAAATGCAAAACTATTTTATCAGTTCCATTGATTTTATATTGAAAAGCCACAAATTCTGTCACCTTTAGTGTGAAAACAATGTTGGCGCCAAAATCTCAGAAATGTTTCATTGTTAATATCGAGCCCAGTAATAATGTAAATGTATTATAAAGCATATATATACGATATACGTTCGAATTCGATTCATAAGGCTAGCACATTTTGTATTGTGTTTCTTGACCATTTTTGATTACGTCAAGAGCAGATTATTCAGAGAGAAGGCAAAATGCCACTATCCAGATTTGCGATGTTTAAGTTCTATTTTGCCCGAATGTATTGCTAAGACCGCGTGGCCTAATGGACTGACTTCGAATCAGAAGATTGCGAGTTCGAGTCTCGTCGTGGTCGAAGACTTTTTGCAGTAGCATGACCGAGGAATTTCGGCAGGCGATTTCTAAATAGCGATCCGTATTCACACGGCAATGTCAAAGTCAGCACAAGTTTTCGATCAACAAATATAAGATATCTTTGCAAATACTTTTTTCTTCTTCCTGAAATGAGAAATAAAATGCAGTCACTATATATATTTACATCTTTTGTATATCTGATCAGATCAACCACACTCGTTTCGATGTAGAAATATAAGGCGTAAATTGAATGCGCGATCTTGAAACAGATCTTCAATGGAATCGGCATGCAGAGTCCGATTTCGTGTTTTGATTTTGCAAAAGACACTTTTTTGCACGAAATTCACGGGTACGGCTGCGATCAAGTAAAATGAAAGCAGGATCTCGTGCACTTTTATAGACCACCGTTTATGAAATCGATTTATGTCTAATAAACATTAGGTGGCAAATATAAAACTCACTAGATTGCAGTTATCGTGTATTTTTCCGTCTTCTACAAATTGTCAAACGATACAATAAAAATTAACCGCCCAACGTGGGGCTCGAACCCACGACCCCGAGATTAAGAGTCTCGTGCTCTACCGACTGAGCTAGCCGGGCAGATGTATACCAATTGTAAAGAAATGGGTGTCGTTTGTAAGAAGCGGTTAATTAGTGCGATAGTTATTTTTGCGTCAACCTGTTTGCCCATGGCTATTTGTTACATCTAAAGAACAAATGCAAAACTATTTTATCAGTTCCATTGATTTTATATTGAAAAGCCACAAATTCTGTCACCTTTAGTGTGAAAACAATGTTGGCGCCAAAATCTCAGAAATGTTTCATTGTTAATATCGAGCCCAGTAATAATGTAAATGTATTATAAAGCATATATATACGATATACGTTCGAATTCGATTCATAAGGCTAGCACATTTTGTATTGTGTTTCTTGACCATTTTTGATTACGTCAAGAGCAGATTATTCAGAGAGAAGGCAAAATGCCACTATCCAGATTTGCGATGTTTAAGTTCTATTTTGCCCGAATGTATTGCTAAGACCGCGTGGCCTAATGGATAAGGCGTCTGACTTCGAATCAGAAGATTGCGAGTTCGAGTCTCGTCGTGGTCGAAGACTTTTTGCAGTAGCATGACCGAGGAATTTCGGCAGGCGATTTCTAAATAGCGATCCGTATTCACACGGCAATGTCAAAGTCAGCACAAGTTTTCGATCAACAAATATAAGATATCTTTGCAAATACTTTTTTCTTCTTCCTGAAATGAGAAATAAAATGCAGTCACTATATATATTTACATCTTTTGTATATCTGATCAGATCAACCACACTCGTTTCGATGTAGAAATATAAGGCGTAAATTGAATGCGCGATCTTGAAACAGATCTTCAATGGAATCGGCATGCAGAGTCCGATTTCGTGTTTTGATTTTGCAAAAGACACTTTTTGCACGAAATTCACGGGTACGGCTGCGATCAAGTAAAATGAAAGCAGGATCTCGTGCACTTTTATAGACCACCGTTTATGAAATCGATTTATGTCTAATAAACATTAGGTGGCAAATATAAAACTCACTAGATTGCAGTTATCGTGTATTTTTCCGTCTTCTACAAATTGTCAAACGATACAATAAAAATTAACCGCCCAACGTGGGGCTCGAACCCACGACCCCGAGATTAAGAGTCTCGTGCTCTACCGACTGAGCTAGCCGGGCAGATGTATACCAATTGTAAAGAAATGGGTGTCGTTTGTAAGAAGCGGTTAATTAGTGCGATAGTTATTTTTGCGTCAACCTGTTTGCCCATGGCTATTTGTTACATCTAAAGAACAAATGCAAAACTATTTTATCAGTTCCATTGATTTTATATTGAAAAGCCACAAATTCTGTCACCTTTAGTGTGAAAACAATGTTGGCGCCAAAATCTCAGAAATGTTTCATTGTTAATATCGAGCCCAGTAATAATGTAAATGTATTATAAAGCATATATATACGATATACGTTCGAATTCGATTCATAAGGCTAGCACATTTTGTATTGTGTTTCTTGACCATTTTTGATTACGTCAAGAGCAGATTATTCAGAGAGAAGGCAAAATGCCACTATCCAGATTTGCGATGTTTAAGTTCTATTTTG
Source organism: Mytilus trossulus (assembly GCF_036588685.1). Lineage (NCBI taxonomy): Eukaryota > Metazoa > Mollusca > Bivalvia > Mytilida > Mytilidae > Mytilus > Mytilus trossulus. The sequence goes on from NC_086375.1 coordinate 17,259,920, forward strand.
CCCGAATGTATTGCTAAGACCGCGTGGCCTAATGGATAAGGCGTCTGACTTCAAATCAGAAGATTGCGAGTTCGAGTCTCGTCGTGGTCGAAGACTTTTTGCAGTAGCATGACCGAGGAATTTCGGCAGGCGATTTCTAAATAGCGATCCGTATTCACACGGCAATGTCAAAGTCAGCACAAGTTTTCGATCAACAAATATAAGATATCTTTGCAAATACTTTTTTCTTCTTCCTGAAATGAGAAATAAAATGCAGTCACTATATATATTTACATCTTTTGTATATCTGATCAGATCAACCACACTCGTTTCGATGTAGAAATATAAGGCGTAAATTGAATGCGCGATCTTGAAACAGATCTTCAATGGAATCGGCATGCAGAGTCCGATTTCGTGTTTTGATTTTGCAAAAGACACTTTTTGCACGAAATTCACGGGTACGGCTGCGATCAAGTAAAATGAAAGCAGGATCTCGTGCACTTTTATAGACCACCGTTTATGAAATCGATTTATGTCTAATAAACATTAGGTGGCAAATATAAAACTCACTAGATTGCAGTTATCGTGTATTTTTCCGTCTTCTACAAATTGTCAAACGATACAATAAAAATTAACCGCCCAACGTGGGGCTCGAACCCACGACCCCGAGATTAAGAGTCTCGTGCTCTACCGACTGAGCTAGCCGGGCAGATGTATACCAATTGTAAAGAAATGGGTGTCGTTTGTAAGAAGCGGTTAATTAGTGCGATAGTTATTTTTGCGTCAACCTGTTTGCCCATGGCTATTTGTTACATCTAAAGAACAAATGCAAAACTATTTTATCAGTTCCATTGATTTTATATTGAAAAGCCACAAATTCTGTCACCTTTAGTGTGAAAACAATGTTGGCGCCAAAATCTCAGAAATGTTTCATTGTTAATATCGAGCCCAGTAATAATGTAAATGTATTATAAAGCATATATATACGATATACGTTCGAATTCGATTCATAAGGCTAGCACATTTTGTATTGTGTTTCTTGACCATTTTTGATTACGTCAAGAGCAGATTATTCAGAGAGAAGGCAAAATGCCACTATCCAGATTTGCGATGTTTAAGTTCTATTTTGCCCGAATGTATTGCTAAGACCGCGTGGCCTAATGGATAAGGCGTCTGACTTCGAATCAGAAGATTGCGAGTTCGAGTCTCGTCGTGGTCGAAGACTTTTTGCAGTAGCATGACCGAGGAATTTCGGCAGGCGATTTCTAAATAGCGATCCGTATTCACACGGCAATGTCAAAGTCAGCACAAGTTTTCGATCAACAAATATAAGATATCTTTGCAAATACTTTTTTCTTCTTCCTGAAATGAGAAATAAAATGCAGTCACTATATATATTTACATCTTTTGTATATCTGATCAGATCAACCACACTCGTTTCGATGTAGAAATATAAGGCGTAAATTGAATGCGCGATCTTGAAACAGATCTTCAATGGAATCGGCATGCAGAGTCCGATTTCGTGTTTTGATTTTGCAAAAGACACTTTTTGCACGAAATTCACGGGTACGGCTGCGATCAAGTAAAATGAAAGCAGGATCTCGTGCACTTTTATAGACCACCGTTTATGAAATCGATTTATGTCTAATAAACATTAGGTGGCAAATATAAAACTCACTAGATTGCAGTTATCGTGTATTTTTCCGTCTTCTACAAATTGTCAAACGATACAATAAAAATTAACCGCCCAACGTGGGGCTCGAACCCACGACCCCGAGATTAAGAGTCTCGTGCTCTACCGACTGAGCTAGCCGGGCAGATGTATACCAATTGTAAAGAAATGGGTGTCGTTTGTAAGAAGCGGTTAATTAGTGCGATAGTTATTTTTGCGTCAACCTGTTTGCCCATGGCTATTTGTTACATCTAAAGAACAAATGCAAAACTATTTTATCAGTTCCATTGATTTTATATTGAAAAGCCACAAATTCTGTCACCTTTAGTGTGAAAACAATGTTGGCGCCAAAATCTCAGAAATGTTTCATTGTTAATATCGAGCCCAGTAATAATGTAAATGTATTATAAAGCATATATATACGATATACGTTCGAATTCGATTCATAAGGCTAGCACATTTTGTATTGTGTTTCTTGACCATTTTTGATTACGTCAAGAGCAGATTATTCAGAGAGAAGGCAAAATGCCACTATCCAGATTTGCGATGTTTAAGTTCTATTTTGCCCGAATGTATTGCTAAGACCGCGTGGCCTAATGGATAAGGCGTCTGACTTCGAATCAGAAGATTGCGAGTTCGAGTCTCGTCGTGGTCGAAGACTTTTTGCAGTAGCATGACCGAGGAATTTCGGCAGGCGATTTCTAAATAGCGATCCGTATTCACACGGCAATGTCAAAGTCAGCACAAGTTTTCGATCAACAAATATAAGATATCTTTGCAAATACTTTTTTCTTCTTCCTGAAATGAGAAATAAAATGCAGTCACTATATATATTTACATCTTTTGTATATCTGATCAGATCAACCACACTCGTTTCGATGTAGAAATATAAGGCGTAAATTGAATGCGCGATCTTGAAACAGATCTTCAATGGAATCGGCATGCAGAGTCCGATTTCGTGTTTTGATTTTGCAAAAGACACTTTTTGCACGAAATTCACGGGTACGGCTGCGATCAAGTAAAATGAAAGCAGGATCTCGTGCACTTTTATAGACCACCGTTTATGAAATCGATTTATGTCTAATAAACATTAGGTGGCAAATATAAAACTCACTAGATTGCAGTTATCGTGTATTTTTCCGTCTTCTACAAATTGTCAAACGATACAATAAAAATTAACCGCCCAACGTGGGGCTCGAACCCACGACCCCGAGATTAAGAGTCTCGTGCTCTACCGACTGAGCTAGCCGGGCAGATGTATACCAATTGTAAAGAAATGGGTGTCGTTTGTAAGAAGCGGTTAATTAGTGCGATAGTTATTTTTGCGTCAACCTGTTTGCCCATGGCTATTTGTTACATCTAAAGAACAAATGCAAAACTATTTTATCAGTTCCATTGATTTTATATTGAAAAGCCACAAATTCTGTCACCTTTAGTGTGAAAACAATGTTGGCGCCAAAATCTCAGAAATGTTTCATTGTTAATATCGAGCCCAGTAATAATGTAAATGTATTATAAAGCATATATATACGATATACGTTCGAATTCGATTCATAAGGCTAGCACATTTTGTATTGTGTTTCTTGACCATTTTTGATTACGTCAAGAGCAGATTATTCAGAGAGAAGGCAAAATGCCACTATCCAGATTTGCGATGTTTAAGTTCTATTTTGCCCGAATGTATTGCTAAGACCGCGTGGCCTAATGGATAAGGCGTCTGACTTCGAATCAGAAGATTGCGAGTTCGAGTCTCGTCGTGGTCGAAGACTTTTTGCAGTAGCATGACCGAGGAATTTCGGCAGGCGATTTCTAAATAGCGATCCGTATTCACACGGCAATGTCAAAGTCAGCACAAGTTTTCGATCAACAAATATAAGATATCTTTGCAAATACTTTTTTCTTCTTCCTGAAATGAGAAATAAAATGCAGTCACTATATATATTTACATCTTTTGTATATCTGATCAGATCAACCACACTCGTTTCGATGTAGAAATATAAGGCGTAAATTGAATGCGCGATCTTGAAACAGATCTTCAATGGAATCGGCATGCAGAGTCCGATTTCGTGTTTTGATTTTGCAAAAGACACTTTTTGCACGAAATTCACGGGTACGGCTGCGATCAAGTAAAATGAAAGCAGGATCTCGTGCACTTTTATAGACCACCGTTTATGAAATCGATTTATGTCTAATAAACATTAGGTGGCAAATATAAAACTCACTAGATTGCAGTTATCGTGTATTTTTCCGTCTTCTACAAATTGTCAAACGATACAATAAAAATTAACCGCCCAACGTGGGGCTCGAACCCACGACCCCGAGATTAAGAGTCTCGTGCTCTACCGACTGAGCTAGCCGGGCAGATGTATACCAATTGTAAAGAAATGGGTGTCGTTTGTAAGAAGCGGTTAATTAGTGCGATAGTTATTTTTGCGTCAACCTGTTTGCCCATGGCTATTTGTTACATCTAAAGAACAAATGCAAAACTATTTTATCAGTTCCATTGATTTTATATTGAAAAGCCACAAATTCTGTCACCTTTAGTGTGAAAACAATGTTGGCGCCAAAATCTCAGAAATGTTTCATTGTTAATATCGAGCCCAGTAATAATGTAAATGTATTATAAAGCATATATATACGATATACGTTCGAATTCGATTCATAAGGCTAGCACATTTTGTATTGTGTTTCTTGACCATTTTTGATTACGTCAAGAGCAGATTATTCAGAGAGAAGGCAAAATGCCACTATCCAGATTTGCGATGTTTAAGTTCTATTTTGCCCGAATGTATTGCTAAGACCGCGTGGCCTAATGGATAAGGCGTCTGACTTCGAATCAGAAGATTGCGAGTTCGAGTCTCGTCGTGGTCGAAGACTTTTTGCAGTAGCATGACCGAGGAATTTCGGCAGGCGATTTCTAAATAGCGATCCGTATTCACACGGCAATGTCAAAGTCAGCACAAGTTTTCGATCAACAAATATAAGATATCTTTGCAAATACTTTTTTCTTCTTCCTGAAATGAGAAATAAAATGCAGTCACTATATATATTTACATCTTTTGTATATCTGATCAGATCAACCACACTCGTTTCGATGTAGAAATATAAGGCGTAAATTGAATGCGCGATCTTGAAACAGATCTTCAATGGAATCGGCATGCAGAGTCCGATTTCGTGTTTTGATTTTGCAAAAGACACTTTTTGCACGAAATTCACGGGTACGGCTGCGATCAAGTAAAATGAAAGCAGGATCTCGTGCACTTTTATAGACCACCGTTTATGAAATCGATTTATGTCTAATAAACATTAGGTGGCAAATATAAAACTCACTAGATTGCAGTTATCGTGTATTTTTCCGTCTTCTACAAATTGTCAAACGATACAATAAAAATTAACCGCCCAACGTGGGGCTCGAACCCACGACCCCGAGATTAAGAGTCTCGTGCTCTACCGACTGAGCTAGCCGGGCAGATGTATACCAATTGTAAAGAAATGGGTGTCGTTTGTAAGAAGCGGTTAATTAGTGCGATAGTTATTTTTGCGTCAACCTGTTTGCCCATGGCTATTTGTTACATCTAAAGAACAAATGCAAAACTATTTTATCAGTTCCATTGATTTTATATTGAAAAGCCACAAATTCTGTCACCTTTAGTGTGAAAACAATGTTGGCGCCAAAATCTCAGAAATGTTTCATTGTTAATATCGAGCCCAGTAATAATGTAAATGTATTATAAAGCATATATATACGATATACGTTCGAATTCGATTCATAAGGCTAGCACATTTTGTATTGTGTTTCTTGACCATTTTTGATTACGTCAAGAGCAGATTATTCAGAGAGAAGGCAAAATGCCACTATCCAGATTTGCGATGTTTAAGTTCTATTTTGCCCGAATGTATTGCTAAGACCGCGTGGCCTAATGGATAAGGCGTCTGACTTCGAATCAGAAGATTGCGAGTTCGAGTCTCGTCGTGGTCGAAGACTTTTTGCAGTAGCATGACCGAGGAATTTCGGCAGGCGATTTCTAAATAGCGATCCGTATTCACACGGCAATGTCAAAGTCAGCACAAGTTTTCGATCAACAAATATAAGATATCTTTGCAAATACTTTTTTCTTCTTCCTGAAATGAGAAATAAAATGCAGTCACTATATATATTTACATCTTTTGTATATCTGATCAGATCAACCACACTCGTTTCGATGTAGAAATATAAGGCGTAAATTGAATGCGCGATCTTGAAACAGATCTTCAATGGAATCGGCATGCAGAGTCCGATTTCGTGTTTTGATTTTGCAAAAGACACTTTTTGCACGAAATTCACGGGTACGGCTGCGATCAAGTAAAATGAAAGCAGGATCTCGTGCACTTTTATAGACCACCGTTTATGAAATCGATTTATGTCTAATAAACATTAGGTGGCAAATATAAAACTCACTAGATTGCAGTTATCGTGTATTTTTCCGTCTTCTACAAATTGTCAAACGATACAATAAAAATTAACCGCCCAACGTGGGGCTCGAACCCACGACCCCGAGATTAAGAGTCTCGTGCTCTACCGACTGAGCTAGCCGGGCAGATGTATACCAATTGTAAAGAAATGGGTGTCGTTTGTAAGAAGCGGTTAATTAGTGCGATAGTTATTTTTGCGTCAACCTGTTTGCCCATGGCTATTTGTTACATCTAAAGAACAAATGCAAAACTATTTTATCAGTTCCATTGATTTTATATTGAAAAGCCACAAATTCTGTCACCTTTAGTGTGAAAACAATGTTGGCGCCAAAATCTCAGAAATGTTTCATTGTTAATATCGAGCCCAGTAATAATGTAAATGTATTATAAAGCATATATATACGATATACGTTCGAATTCGATTCATAAGGCTAGCACATTTTGTATTGTGTTTCTTGACCATTTTTGATTACGTCAAGAGCAGATTATTCAGAGAGAAGGCAAAATGCCACTATCCAGATTTGCGATGTTTAAGTTCTATTTTGCCCGAATGTATTGCTAAGACCGCGTGGCCTAATGGATAAGGCGTCTGACTTCGAATCAGAAGATTGCGAGTTCGAGTCTCGTCGTGGTCGAAGACTTTTTGCAGTAGCATGACCGAGGAATTTCGGCAGGCGATTTCTAAATAGCGATCCGTATTCACACGGCAATGTCAAAGTCAGCACAAGTTTTCGATCAACAAATATAAGATATCTTTGCAAATACTTTTTTCTTCTTCCTGAAATGAGAAATAAAATGCAGTCACTATATATATTTACATCTTTTGTATATCTGATCAGATCAACCACACTCGTTTCGATGTAGAAATATAAGGCGTAAATTGAATGCGCGATCTTGAAACAGATCTTCAATGGAATCGGCATGCAGAGTCCGATTTCGTGTTTTGATTTTGCAAAAGACACTTTTTGCACGAAATTCACGGGTACGGCTGCGATCAAGTAAAATGAAAGCAGGATCTCGTGCACTTTTATAGACCACCGTTTATGAAATCGATTTATGTCTAATAAACATTAGGTGGCAAATATAAAACTCACTAGATTGCAGTTATCGTGTATTTTTCCGTCTTCTACAAATTGTCAAACGATACAATAAAAATTAACCGCCCAACGTGGGGCTCGAACCCACGACCCCGAGATTAAGAGTCTCGTGCTCTACCGACTGAGCTAGCCGGGCAGATGTATACCAATTGTAAAGAAATGGGTGTCGTTTGTAAGAAGCGGTTAATTAGTGCGATAGTTATTTTTGCGTCAACCTGTTTGCCCATGGCTATTTGTTACATCTAAAGAACAAATGCAAAACTATTTTATCAGTTCCATTGATTTTATATTGAAAAGCCACAAATTCTGTCACCTTTAGTGTGAAAACAATGTTGGCGCCAAAATCTCAGAAATGTTTCATTGTTAATATCGAGCCCAGTAATAATGTAAATGTATTATAAAGCATATATATACGATATACGTTCGAATTCGATTCATAAGGCTAGCACATTTTGTATTGTGTTTCTTGACCATTTTTGATTACGTCAAGAGCAGATTATTCAGAGAGAAGGCAAAATGCCACTATCCAGATTTGCGATGTTTAAGTTCTATTTTGCCCGAATGTATTGCTAAGACCGCGTGGCCTAATGGATAAGGCGTCTGACTTCGAATCAGAAGATTGCGAGTTCGAGTCTCGTCGTGGTCGAAGACTTTTTGCAGTAGCATGACCGAGGAATTTCGGCAGGCGATTTCTAAATAGCGATCCGTATTCACACGGCAATGTCAAAGTCAGCACAAGTTTTCGATCAACAAATATAAGATATCTTTGCAAATACTTTTTTCTTCTTCCTGAAATGAGAAATAAAATGCAGTCACTATATATATTTACATCTTTTGTATATCTGATCAGATCAACCACACTCGTTTCGATGTAGAAATATAAGGCGTAAATTGAATGCGCGATCTTGAAACAGATCTTCAATGGAATCGGCATGCAGAGTCCGATTTCGTGTTTTGATTTTGCAAAAGACACTTTTTGCACGAAATTCACGGGTACGGCTGCGATCAAGTAAAATGAAAGCAGGATCTCGTGCACTTTTATAGACCACCGTTTATGAAATCGATTTATGTCTAATAAACATTAGGTGGCAAATATAAAACTCACTAGATTGCAGTTATCGTGTATTTTTCCGTCTTCTACAAATTGTCAAACGATACAATAAAAATTAACCGCCCAACGTGGGGCTCGAACCCACGACCCCGAGATTAAGAGTCTCGTGCTCTACCGACTGAGCTAGCCGGGCAGATGTATACCAATTGTAAAGAAATGGGTGTCGTTTGTAAGAAGCGGTTAATTAGTGCGATAGTTATTTTTGCGTCAACCTGTTTGCCCATGGCTATTTGTTACATCTAAAGAACAAATGCAAAACTATTTTATCAGTTCCATTGATTTTATATTGAAAAGCCACAAATTCTGTCACCTTTAGTGTGAAAACAATGTTGGCGCCAAAATCTCAGAAATGTTTCATTGTTAATATCGAGCCCAGTAATAATGTAAATGTATTATAAAGCATATATATACGATATACGTTCGAATTCGATTCATAAGGCTAGCACATTTTGTATTGTGTTTCTTGACCATTTTTGATTACGTCAAGAGCAGATTATTCAGAGAGAAGGCAAAATGCCACTATCCAGATTTGCGATGTTTAAGTTCTATTTTGCCCGAATGTATTGCTAAGACCGCGTGGCCTAATGGATAAGGCGTCTGACTTCGAATCAGAAGATTGCGAGTTCGAGTCTCGTCGTGGTCGAAGACTTTTTGCAGTAGCATGACCGAGGAATTTCGGCAGGCGATTTCTAAATAGCGATCCGTATTCACACGGCAATGTCAAAGTCAGCACAAGTTTTCGATCAACAAATATAAGATATCTTTGCAAATACTTTTTTCTTCTTCCTGAAATGAGAAATAAAATGCAGTCACTATATATATTTACATCTTTTGTATATCTGATCAGATCAACCACACTCGTTTCGATGTAGAAATATAAGGCGTAAATTGAATGCGCGATCTTGAAACAGATCTTCAATGGAATCGGCATGCAGAGTCCGATTTCGTGTTTTGATTTTGCAAAAGACACTTTTTTGCACGAAATTCACGGGTACGGCTGCGATCAAGTAAAATGAAAGCAGGATCTCGTGCACTTTTATAGACCACCGTTTATGAAATCGATTTATGTCTAATAAACATTAGGTGGCAAATATAAAACTCACTAGATTGCAGTTATCGTGTATTTTTCCGTCTTCTACAAATTGTCAAACGATACAATAAAAATTAACCGCCCAACGTGGGGCTCGAACCCACGACCCCGAGATTAAGAGTCTCGTGCTCTACCGACTGAGCTAGCCGGGCAGATGTATACCAATTGTAAAGAAATGGGTGTCGTTTGTAAGAAGCGGTTAATTAGTGCGATAGTTATTTTTGCGTCAACCTGTTTGCCCATGGCTATTTGTTACATCTAAAGAACAAATGCAAAACTATTTTATCAGTTCCATTGATTTTATATTGAAAAGCCACAAATTCTGTCACCTTTAGTGTGAAAACAATGTTGGCGCCAAAATCTCAGAAATGTTTCATTGTTAATATCGAGCCCAGTAATAATGTAAATGTATTATAAAGCATATATATACGATATACGTTCGAATTCGATTCATAAGGCTAGCACATTTTGTATTGTGTTTCTTGACCATTTTTGATTACGTCAAGAGCAGATTATTCAGAGAGAAGGCAAAATGCCACTATCCAGATTTGCGATGTTTAAGTTCTATTTTGCCCGAATGTATTGCTAAGACCGCGTGGCCTAATGGATAAGGCGTCTGACTTCGAATCAGAAGATTGCGAGTTCGAGTCTCGTCGTGGTCGAAGACTTTTTGCAGTAGCATGACCGAGGAATTTCGGCAGGCGATTTCTAAATAGCGATCCGTATTCACACGGCAATGTCAAAGTCAGCACAAGTTTTCGATCAACAAATATAAGATATCTTTGCAAATACTTTTTTCTTCTTCCTGAAATGAGAAATAAAATGCAGTCACTATATATATTTACATCTTTTGTATATCTGATCAGATCAACCACACTCGTTTCGATGTAGAAATATAAGGCGTAAATTGAATGCGCGATCTTGAAACAGATCTTCAATGGAATCGGCATGCAGAGTCCGATTTCGTGTTTTGATTTTGCAAAAGACACTTTTTGCACGAAATTCACGGGTACGGCTGCGATCAAGTAAAATGAAAGCAGGATCTCGTGCACTTTTATAGACCACCGTTTATGAAATCGATTTATGTCTAATAAACATTAGGTGGCAAATATAAAACTCACTAGATTGCAGTTATCGTGTATTTTTCCGTCTTCTACAAATTGTCAAACGATACAATAAAAATTAACCGCCCAACGTGGGGCTCGAACCCACGACCCCGAGATTAAGAGTCTCGTGCTCTACCGACTGAGCTAGCCGGGCAGATGTATACCAATTGTAAAGAAATGGGTGTCGTTTGTAAGAAGCGGTTAATTAGTGCGATAGTTATTTTTGCGTCAACCTGTTTGCCCATGGCTATTTGTTACATCTAAAGAACAAATGCAAAACTATTTTATCAGTTCCATTGATTTTATATTGAAAAGCCACAAATTCTGTCACCTTTAGTGTGAAAACAATGTTGGCGCCAAAATCTCAGAAATGTTTCATTGTTAATATCGAGCCCAGTAATAATGTAAATGTATTATAAAGCATATATATACGATATACGTTCGAATTCGATTCATAAGGCTAGCACATTTTGTATTGTGTTTCTTGACCATTTTTGATTACGTCAAGAGCAGATTATTCAGAGAGAAGGCAAAATGCCACTATCCAGATTTGCGATGTTTAAGTTCTATTTTGCCGAATGTATTGCTAAGACCGCGTGGCCTAATGGACTGACTTCGAATCAGAAGATTGCGAGTTCGAGTCTCGTCGTGGTCGAAGACTTTTTGCAGTAGCATGACCGAGGAATTTCGGCAGGCGATTTCTAAATAGCGATCCGTATTCACACGGCAATGTCAAAGTCAGCACAAGTTTTCGATCAACAAATATAAGATATCTTTGCAAATACTTTTTTCTTCTTCCTGAAATGAGAAATAAAATGCAGTCACTA
>NC_086375.1:17271353-17308559 GCF_036588685.1 Mytilus trossulus
CGTGAATTTCGTGCAAAAAGTGTCTTTTGCAAAATCAAAACACGAAATCGGACTCTGCATGCCGATTCCATTGAAGATCTGTTTCAAGATCGCGCATTCAATTTACGCCTTATATTTCTACATCGAAACGAGTGTGGTTGATCTGATCAGATATACAAAAGATGTAAATATATATAGTGACTGCATTTTATTTCTCATTTCAGGAAGAAGAAAAAAGTATTTGCAAAGATATCTTATATTTGTTGATCGAAAACTTGTGCTGACTTTGACATTGCCGTGTGAATACGGATCGCTATTTAGAAATCGCCTGCCGAAATTCCTCGGTCATGCTACTGCAAAAAGTCTTCGACCACGACGAGACTCGAACTCGCAATCTTCTGATTCGAAGTCAGACGCCTTATCCATTAGGCCACGCGGTCTTAGCAATACATTCGGGCAAAATAGAACTTAAACATCGCAAATCTGGATAGTGGCATTTTGCCTTCTCTCTGAATAATCTGCTCTTGACGTAATCAAAAATGGTCAAGAAACACAATACAAAATGTGCTAGCCTTATGAATCGAATTCGAACGTATATCGTATATATATGCTTTATAATACATTTACATTATTACTGGGCTCGATATTAACAATGAAACATTTCTGAGATTTTGGCGCCAACATTGTTTTCACACTAAAGGTGACAGAATTTGTGGCTTTTCAATATAAAATCAATGGAACTGATAAAATAGTTTTGCATTTGTTCTTTAGATGTAACAAATAGCCATGGGCAAACAGGTTGACGCAAAAATAACTATCGCACTAATTAACCGCTTCTTACAAACGACACCCATTTCTTTACAATTGGTATACATCTGCCCGGCTAGCTCAGTCGGTAGAGCACGAGACTCTTAATCTCGGGGTCGTGGGTTCGAGCCCCACGTTGGGCGGTTAATTTTTATTGTATCGTTTGACAATTTGTAGAAGACGGAAAAATACACGATAACTGCAATCTAGTGAGTTTTATATTTGCCACCTAATGTTTATTAGACATAAATCGATTTCATAAACGGTGGTCTATAAAAGTGCACGAGATCCTGCTTTCATTTTACTTGATCGCAGCCGTACCCGTGAATTTCGTGCAAAAAAGTGTCTTTTGCAAAATCAAAACACGAAATCGGACTCTGCATGCCGATTCCATTGAAGATCTGTTTCAAGATCGCGCATTCAATTTACGCCTTATATTTCTACATCGAAACGAGTGTGGTTGATCTGATCAGATATACAAAAGATGTAAATATATATAGTGACTGCATTTTATTTCTCATTTCAGGAAGAAGAAAAAAGTATTTGCAAAGATATCTTATATTTGTTGATCGAAAACTTGTGCTGACTTTGACATTGCCGTGTGAATACGGATCGCTATTTAGAAATCGCCTGCCGAAATTCCTCGGTCATGCTACTGCAAAAAGTCTTCGACCACGACGAGACTCGAACTCGCAATCTTCTGATTCGAAGTCAGACGCCTTATCCATTAGGCCACGCGGTCTTAGCAATACATTCGGGCAAAATAGAACTTAAACATCGCAAATCTGGATAGTGGCATTTTGCCTTCTCTCTGAATAATCTGCTCTTGACGTAATCAAAAATGGTCAAGAAACACAATACAAAATGTGCTAGCCTTATGAATCGAATTCGAACGTATATCGTATATATATGCTTTATAATACATTTACATTATTACTGGGCTCGATATTAACAATGAAACATTTCTGAGATTTTGGCGCCAACATTGTTTTCACACTAAAGGTGACAGAATTTGTGGCTTTTCAATATAAAATCAATGGAACTGATAAAATAGTTTTGCATTTGTTCTTTAGATGTAACAAATAGCCATGGGCAAACAGGTTGACGCAAAAATAACTATCGCACTAATTAACCGCTTCTTACAAACGACACCCATTTCTTTACAATTGGTATACATCTGCCCGGCTAGCTCAGTCGGTAGAGCACGAGACTCTTAATCTCGGGGTCGTGGGTTCGAGCCCCACGTTGGGCGGTTAATTTTTATTGTATCGTTTGACAATTTGTAGAAGACGGAAAAATACACGATAACTGCAATCTAGTGAGTTTTATATTTGCCACCTAATGTTTATTAGACATAAATCGATTTCATAAACGGTGGTCTATAAAAGTGCACGAGATCCTGCTTTCATTTTACTTGATCGCAGCCGTACCCGTGAATTTCGTGCAAAAAAGTGTCTTTTGCAAAATCAAAACACGAAATCGGACTCTGCATGCCGATTCCATTGAAGATCTGTTTCAAGATCGCGCATTCAATTTACGCCTTATATTTCTACATCGAAACGAGTGTGGTTGATCTGATCAGATATACAAAAGATGTAAATATATATAGTGACTGCATTTTATTTCTCATTTCAGGAAGAAGAAAAAAGTATTTGCAAAGATATCTTATATTTGTTGATCGAAAACTTGTGCTGACTTTGACATTGCCGTGTGAATACGGATCGCTATTTAGAAATCGCCTGCCGAAATTCCTCGGTCATGCTACTGCAAAAAGTCTTCGACCACGACGAGACTCGAACTCGCAATCTTCTGATTCGAAGTCAGACGCCTTATCCATTAGGCCACGCGGTCTTAGCAATACATTCGGGCAAAATAGAACTTAAACATCGCAAATCTGGATAGTGGCATTTTGCCTTCTCTCTGAATAATCTGCTCTTGACGTAATCAAAAATGGTCAAGAAACACAATACAAAATGTGCTAGCCTTATGAATCGAATTCGAACGTATATCGTATATATATGCTTTATAATACATTTACATTATTACTGGGCTCGATATTAACAATGAAACATTTCTGAGATTTTGGCGCCAACATTGTTTTCACACTAAAGGTGACAGAATTTGTGGCTTTTCAATATAAAATCAATGGAACTGATAAAATAGTTTTGCATTTGTTCTTTAGATGTAACAAATAGCCATGGGCAAACAGGTTGACGCAAAAATAACTATCGCACTAATTAACCGCTTCTTACAAACGACACCCATTTCTTTACAATTGGTATACATCTGCCCGGCTAGCTCAGTCGGTAGAGCACGAGACTCTTAATCTCGGGGTCGTGGGTTCGAGCCCCACGTTGGGCGGTTAATTTTTATTGTATCGTTTGACAATTTGTAGAAGACGGAAAAATACACGATAACTGCAATCTAGTGAGTTTTATATTTGCCACCTAATGTTTATTAGACATAAATCGATTTCATAAACGGTGGTCTATAAAAGTGCACGAGATCCTGCTTTCATTTTACTTGATCGCAGCCGTACCCGTGAATTTCGTGCAAAAAGTGTCTTTTGCAAAATCAAAACACGAAATCGGACTCTGCATGCCGATTCCATTGAAGATCTGTTTCAAGATCGCGCATTCAATTTACGCCTTATATTTCTACATCGAAACGAGTGTGGTTGATCTGATCAGATATACAAAAGATGTAAATATATATAGTGACTGCATTTTATTTCTCATTTCAGGAAGAAGAAAAAAGTATTTGCAAAGATATCTTATATTTGTTGATCGAAAACTTGTGCTGACTTTGACATTGCCGTGTGAATACGGATCGCTATTTAGAAATCGCCTGCCGAAATTCCTCGGTCATGCTACTGCAAAAAGTCTTCGACCACGACGAGACTCGAACTCGCAATCTTCTGATTCGAAGTCAGACGCCTTATCCATTAGGCCACGCGGTCTTAGCAATACATTCGGGCAAAATAGAACTTAAACATCGCAAATCTGGATAGTGGCATTTTGCCTTCTCTCTGAATAATCTGCTCTTGACGTAATCAAAAATGGTCAAGAAACACAATACAAAATGTGCTAGCCTTATGAATCGAATTCGAACGTATATCGTATATATATGCTTTATAATACATTTACATTATTACTGGGCTCGATATTAACAATGAAACATTTCTGAGATTTTGGCGCCAACATTGTTTTCACACTAAAGGTGACAGAATTTGTGGCTTTTCAATATAAAATCAATGGAACTGATAAAATAGTTTTGCATTTGTTCTTTAGATGTAACAAATAGCCATGGGCAAACAGGTTGACGCAAAAATAACTATCGCACTAATTAACCGCTTCTTACAAACGACACCCATTTCTTTACAATTGGTATACATCTGCCCGGCTAGCTCAGTCGGTAGAGCACGAGACTCTTAATCTCGGGGTCGTGGGTTCGAGCCCCACGTTGGGCGGTTAATTTTTATTGTATCGTTTGACAATTTGTAGAAGACGGAAAAATACACGATAACTGCAATCTAGTGAGTTTTATATTTGCCACCTAATGTTTATTAGACATAAATCGATTTCATAAACGGTGGTCTATAAAAGTGCACGAGATCCTGCTTTCATTTTACTTGATCGCAGCCGTACCCGTGAATTTCGTGCAAAAAGTGTCTTTTGCAAAATCAAAACACGAAATCGGACTCTGCATGCCGATTCCATTGAAGATCTGTTTCAAGATCGCGCATTCAATTTACGCCTTATATTTCTACATCGAAACGAGTGTGGTTGATCTGATCAGATATACAAAAGATGTAAATATATATAGTGACTGCATTTTATTTCTCATTTCAGGAAGAAGAAAAAAGTATTTGCAAAGATATCTTATATTTGTTGATCGAAAACTTGTGCTGACTTTGACATTGCCGTGTGAATACGGATCGCTATTTAGAAATCGCCTGCCGAAATTCCTCGGTCATGCTACTGCAAAAAGTCTTCGACCACGACGAGACTCGAACTCGCAATCTTCTGATTCGAAGTCAGACGCCTTATCCATTAGGCCACGCGGTCTTAGCAATACATTCGGGCAAAATAGAACTTAAACATCGCAAATCTGGATAGTGGCATTTTGCCTTCTCTCTGAATAATCTGCTCTTGACGTAATCAAAAATGGTCAAGAAACACAATACAAAATGTGCTAGCCTTATGAATCGAATTCGAACGTATATCGTATATATATGCTTTATAATACATTTACATTATTACTGGGCTCGATATTAACAATGAAACATTTCTGAGATTTTGGCGCCAACATTGTTTTCACACTAAAGGTGACAGAATTTGTGGCTTTTCAATATAAAATCAATGGAACTGATAAAATAGTTTTGCATTTGTTCTTTAGATGTAACAAATAGCCATGGGCAAACAGGTTGACGCAAAAATAACTATCGCACTAATTAACCGCTTCTTACAAACGACACCCATTTCTTTACAATTGGTATACATCTGCCCGGCTAGCTCAGTCGGTAGAGCACGAGACTCTTAATCTCGGGGTCGTGGGTTCGAGCCCCACGTTGGGCGGTTAATTTTTATTGTATCGTTTGACAATTTGTAGAAGACGGAAAAATACACGATAACTGCAATCTAGTGAGTTTTATATTTGCCACCTAATGTTTATTAGACATAAATCGATTTCATAAACGGTGGTCTATAAAAGTGCACGAGATCCTGCTTTCATTTTACTTGATCGCAGCCGTACCCGTGAATTTCGTGCAAAAAGTGTCTTTTGCAAAATCAAAACACGAAATCGGACTCTGCATGCCGATTCCATTGAAGATCTGTTTCAAGATCGCGCATTCAATTTACGCCTTATATTTCTACATCGAAACGAGTGTGGTTGATCTGATCAGATATACAAAAGATGTAAATATATATAGTGACTGCATTTTATTTCTCATTTCAGGAAGAAGAAAAAAGTATTTGCAAAGATATCTTATATTTGTTGATCGAAAACTTGTGCTGACTTTGACATTGCCGTGTGAATACGGATCGCTATTTAGAAATCGCCTGCCGAAATTCCTCGGTCATGCTACTGCAAAAAGTCTTCGACCACGACGAGACTCGAACTCGCAATCTTCTGATTCGAAGTCAGACGCCTTATCCATTAGGCCACGCGGTCTTAGCAATACATTCGGGCAAAATAGAACTTAAACATCGCAAATCTGGATAGTGGCATTTTGCCTTCTCTCTGAATAATCTGCTCTTGACGTAATCAAAAATGGTCAAGAAACACAATACAAAATGTGCTAGCCTTATGAATCGAATTCGAACGTATATCGTATATATATGCTTTATAATACATTTACATTATTACTGGGCTCGATATTAACAATGAAACATTTCTGAGATTTTGGCGCCAACATTGTTTTCACACTAAAGGTGACAGAATTTGTGGCTTTTCAATATAAAATCAATGGAACTGATAAAATAGTTTTGCATTTGTTCTTTAGATGTAACAAATAGCCATGGGCAAACAGGTTGACGCAAAAATAACTATCGCACTAATTAACCGCTTCTTACAAACGACACCCATTTCTTTACAATTGGTATACATCTGCCCGGCTAGCTCAGTCGGTAGAGCACGAGACTCTTAATCTCGGGGTCGTGGGTTCGAGCCCCACGTTGGGCGGTTAATTTTTATTGTATCGTTTGACAATTTGTAGAAGACGGAAAAATACACGATAACTGCAATCTAGTGAGTTTTATATTTGCCACCTAATGTTTATTAGACATAAATCGATTTCATAAACGGTGGTCTATAAAAGTGCACGAGATCCTGCTTTCATTTTACTTGATCGCAGCCGTACCCGTGAATTTCGTGCAAAAAGTGTCTTTTGCAAAATCAAAACACGAAATCGGACTCTGCATGCCGATTCCATTGAAGATCTGTTTCAAGATCGCGCATTCAATTTACGCCTTATATTTCTACATCGAAACGAGTGTGGTTGATCTGATCAGATATACAAAAGATGTAAATATATATAGTGACTGCATTTTATTTCTCATTTCAGGAAGAAGAAAAAAGTATTTGCAAAGATATCTTATATTTGTTGATCGAAAACTTGTGCTGACTTTGACATTGCCGTGTGAATACGGATCGCTATTTAGAAATCGCCTGCCGAAATTCCTCGGTCATGCTACTGCAAAAAGTCTTCGACCACGACGAGACTCGAACTCGCAATCTTCTGATTCGAAGTCAGACGCCTTATCCATTAGGCCACGCGGTCTTAGCAATACATTCGGGCAAAATAGAACTTAAACATCGCAAATCTGGATAGTGGCATTTTGCCTTCTCTCTGAATAATCTGCTCTTGACGTAATCAAAAATGGTCAAGAAACACAATACAAAATGTGCTAGCCTTATGAATCGAATTCGAACGTATATCGTATATATATGCTTTATAATACATTTACATTATTACTGGGCTCGATATTAACAATGAAACATTTCTGAGATTTTGGCGCCAACATTGTTTTCACACTAAAGGTGACAGAATTTGTGGCTTTTCAATATAAAATCAATGGAACTGATAAAATAGTTTTGCATTTGTTCTTTAGATGTAACAAATAGCCATGGGCAAACAGGTTGACGCAAAAATAACTATCGCACTAATTAACCGCTTCTTACAAACGACACCCATTTCTTTACAATTGGTATACATCTGCCCGGCTAGCTCAGTCGGTAGAGCACGAGACTCTTAATCTCGGGGTCGTGGGTTCGAGCCCCACGTTGGGCGGTTAATTTTTATTGTATCGTTTGACAATTTGTAGAAGACGGAAAAATACACGATAACTGCAATCTAGTGAGTTTTATATTTGCCACCTAATGTTTATTAGACATAAATCGATTTCATAAACGGTGGTCTATAAAAGTGCACGAGATCCTGCTTTCATTTTACTTGATCGCAGCCGTACCCGTGAATTTCGTGCAAAAAGTGTCTTTTGCAAAATCAAAACACGAAATCGGACTCTGCATGCCGATTCCATTGAAGATCTGTTTCAAGATCGCGCATTCAATTTACGCCTTATATTTCTACATCGAAACGAGTGTGGTTGATCTGATCAGATATACAAAAGATGTAAATATATATAGTGACTGCATTTTATTTCTCATTTCAGGAAGAAGAAAAAAGTATTTGCAAAGATATCTTATATTTGTTGATCGAAAACTTGTGCTGACTTTGACATTGCCGTGTGAATACGGATCGCTATTTAGAAATCGCCTGCCGAAATTCCTCGGTCATGCTACTGCAAAAAGTCTTCGACCACGACGAGACTCGAACTCGCAATCTTCTGATTCGAAGTCAGACGCCTTATCCATTAGGCCACGCGGTCTTAGCAATACATTCGGGCAAAATAGAACTTAAACATCGCAAATCTGGATAGTGGCATTTTGCCTTCTCTCTGAATAATCTGCTCTTGACGTAATCAAAAATGGTCAAGAAACACAATACAAAATGTGCTAGCCTTATGAATCGAATTCGAACGTATATCGTATATATATGCTTTATAATACATTTACATTATTACTGGGCTCGATATTAACAATGAAACATTTCTGAGATTTTGGCGCCAACATTGTTTTCACACTAAAGGTGACAGAATTTGTGGCTTTTCAATATAAAATCAATGGAACTGATAAAATAGTTTTGCATTTGTTCTTTAGATGTAACAAATAGCCATGGGCAAACAGGTTGACGCAAAAATAACTATCGCACTAATTAACCGCTTCTTACAAACGACACCCATTTCTTTACAATTGGTATACATCTGCCCGGCTAGCTCAGTCGGTAGAGCACGAGACTCTTAATCTCGGGGTCGTGGGTTCGAGCCCCACGTTGGGCGGTTAATTTTTATTGTATCGTTTGACAATTTGTAGAAGACGGAAAAATACACGATAACTGCAATCTAGTGAGTTTTATATTTGCCACCTAATGTTTATTAGACATAAATCGATTTCATAAACGGTGGTCTATAAAAGTGCACGAGATCCTGCTTTCATTTTACTTGATCGCAGCCGTACCCGTGAATTTCGTGCAAAAAGTGTCTTTTGCAAAATCAAAACACGAAATCGGACTCTGCATGCCGATTCCATTGAAGATCTGTTTCAAGATCGCGCATTCAATTTACGCCTTATATTTCTACATCGAAACGAGTGTGGTTGATCTGATCAGATATACAAAAGATGTAAATATATATAGTGACTGCATTTTATTTCTCATTTCAGGAAGAAGAAAAAAGTATTTGCAAAGATATCTTATATTTGTTGATCGAAAACTTGTGCTGACTTTGACATTGCCGTGTGAATACGGATCGCTATTTAGAAATCGCCTGCCGAAATTCCTCGGTCATGCTACTGCAAAAAGTCTTCGACCACGACGAGACTCGAACTCGCAATCTTCTGATTCGAAGTCAGACGCCTTATCCATTAGGCCACGCGGTCTTAGCAATACATTCGGGCAAAATAGAACTTAAACATCGCAAATCTGGATAGTGGCATTTTGCCTTCTCTCTGAATAATCTGCTCTTGACGTAATCAAAAATGGTCAAGAAACACAATACAAAATGTGCTAGCCTTATGAATCGAATTCGAACGTATATCGTATATATATGCTTTATAATACATTTACATTATTACTGGGCTCGATATTAACAATGAAACATTTCTGAGATTTTGGCGCCAACATTGTTTTCACACTAAAGGTGACAGAATTTGTGGCTTTTCAATATAAAATCAATGGAACTGATAAAATAGTTTTGCATTTGTTCTTTAGATGTAACAAATAGCCATGGGCAAACAGGTTGACGCAAAAATAACTATCGCACTAATTAACCGCTTCTTACAAACGACACCCATTTCTTTACAATTGGTATACATCTGCCCGGCTAGCTCAGTCGGTAGAGCACGAGACTCTTAATCTCGGGGTCGTGGGTTCGAGCCCCACGTTGGGCGGTTAATTTTTATTGTATCGTTTGACAATTTGTAGAAGACGGAAAAATACACGATAACTGCAATCTAGTGAGTTTTATATTTGCCACCTAATGTTTATTAGACATAAATCGATTTCATAAACGGTGGTCTATAAAAGTGCACGAGATCCTGCTTTCATTTTACTTGATCGCAGCCGTACCCGTGAATTTCGTGCAAAAAGTGTCTTTTGCAAAATCAAAACACGAAATCGGACTCTGCATGCCGATTCCATTGAAGATCTGTTTCAAGATCGCGCATTCAATTTACGCCTTATATTTCTACATCGAAACGAGTGTGGTTGATCTGATCAGATATACAAAAGATGTAAATATATATAGTGACTGCATTTTATTTCTCATTTCAGGAAGAAGAAAAAAGTATTTGCAAAGATATCTTATATTTGTTGATCGAAAACTTGTGCTGACTTTGACATTGCCGTGTGAATACGGATCGCTATTTAGAAATCGCCTGCCGAAATTCCTCGGTCATGCTACTGCAAAAAGTCTTCGACCACGACGAGACTCGAACTCGCAATCTTCTGATTCGAAGTCAGACGCCTTATCCATTAGGCCACGCGGTCTTAGCAATACATTCGGGCAAAATAGAACTTAAACATCGCAAATCTGGATAGTGGCATTTTGCCTTCTCTCTGAATAATCTGCTCTTGACGTAATCAAAAATGGTCAAGAAACACAATACAAAATGTGCTAGCCTTATGAATCGAATTCGAACGTATATCGTATATATATGCTTTATAATACATTTACATTATTACTGGGCTCGATATTAACAATGAAACATTTCTGAGATTTTGGCGCCAACATTGTTTTCACACTAAAGGTGACAGAATTTGTGGCTTTTCAATATAAAATCAATGGAACTGATAAAATAGTTTTGCATTTGTTCTTTAGATGTAACAAATAGCCATGGGCAAACAGGTTGACGCAAAAATAACTATCGCACTAATTAACCGCTTCTTACAAACGACACCCATTTCTTTACAATTGGTATACATCTGCCCGGCTAGCTCAGTCGGTAGAGCACGAGACTCTTAATCTCGGGGTCGTGGGTTCGAGCCCCACGTTGGGCGGTTAATTTTTATTGTATCGTTTGACAATTTGTAGAAGACGGAAAAATACACGATAACTGCAATCTAGTGAGTTTTATATTTGCCACCTAATGTTTATTAGACATAAATCGATTTCATAAACGGTGGTCTATAAAAGTGCACGAGATCCTGCTTTCATTTTACTTGATCGCAGCCGTACCCGTGAATTTCGTGCAAAAAGTGTCTTTTGCAAAATCAAAACACGAAATCGGACTCTGCATGCCGATTCCATTGAAGATCTGTTTCAAGATCGCGCATTCAATTTACGCCTTATATTTCTACATCGAAACGAGTGTGGTTGATCTGATCAGATATACAAAAGATGTAAATATATATAGTGACTGCATTTTATTTCTCATTTCAGGAAGAAGAAAAAAGTATTTGCAAAGATATCTTATATTTGTTGATCGAAAACTTGTGCTGACTTTGACATTGCCGTGTGAATACGGATCGCTATTTAGAAATCGCCTGCCGAAATTCCTCGGTCATGCTACTGCAAAAAGTCTTCGACCACGACGAGACTCGAACTCGCAATCTTCTGATTCGAAGTCAGACGCCTTATCCATTAGGCCACGCGGTCTTAGCAATACATTCGGGCAAAATAGAACTTAAACATCGCAAATCTGGATAGTGGCATTTTGCCTTCTCTCTGAATAATCTGCTCTTGACGTAATCAAAAATGGTCAAGAAACACAATACAAAATGTGCTAGCCTTATGAATCGAATTCGAACGTATATCGTATATATATGCTTTATAATACATTTACATTATTACTGGGCTCGATATTAACAATGAAACATTTCTGAGATTTTGGCGCCAACATTGTTTTCACACTAAAGGTGACAGAATTTGTGGCTTTTCAATATAAAATCAATGGAACTGATAAAATAGTTTTGCATTTGTTCTTTAGATGTAACAAATAGCCATGGGCAAACAGGTTGACGCAAAAATAACTATCGCACTAATTAACCGCTTCTTACAAACGACACCCATTTCTTTACAATTGGTATACATCTGCCCGGCTAGCTCAGTCGGTAGAGCACGAGACTCTTAATCTCGGGGTCGTGGGTTCGAGCCCCACGTTGGGCGGTTAATTTTTATTGTATCGTTTGACAATTTGTAGAAGACGGAAAAATACACGATAACTGCAATCTAGTGAGTTTTATATTTGCCACCTAATGTTTATTAGACATAAATCGATTTCATAAACGGTGGTCTATAAAAGTGCACGAGATCCTGCTTTCATTTTACTTGATCGCAGCCGTACCCGTGAATTTCGTGCAAAAAGTGTCTTTTGCAAAATCAAAACACGAAATCGGACTCTGCATGCCGATTCCATTGAAGATCTGTTTCAAGATCGCGCATTCAATTTACGCCTTATATTTCTACATCGAAACGAGTGTGGTTGATCTGATCAGATATACAAAAGATGTAAATATATATAGTGACTGCATTTTATTTCTCATTTCAGGAAGAAGAAAAAAGTATTTGCAAAGATATCTTATATTTGTTGATCGAAAACTTGTGCTGACTTTGACATTGCCGTGTGAATACGGATCGCTATTTAGAAATCGCCTGCCGAAATTCCTCGGTCATGCTACTGCAAAAAGTCTTCGACCACGACGAGACTCGAACTCGCAATCTTCTGATTCGAAGTCAGACGCCTTATCCATTAGGCCACGCGGTCTTAGCAATACATTCGGGCAAAATAGAACTTAAACATCGCAAATCTGGATAGTGGCATTTTGCCTTCTCTCTGAATAATCTGCTCTTGACGTAATCAAAAATGGTCAAGAAACACAATACAAAATGTGCTAGCCTTATGAATCGAATTCGAACGTATATCGTATATATATGCTTTATAATACATTTACATTATTACTGGGCTCGATATTAACAATGAAACATTTCTGAGATTTTGGCGCCAACATTGTTTTCACACTAAAGGTGACAGAATTTGTGGCTTTTCAATATAAAATCAATGGAACTGATAAAATAGTTTTGCATTTGTTCTTTAGATGTAACAAATAGCCATGGGCAAACAGGTTGACGCAAAAATAACTATCGCACTAATTAACCGCTTCTTACAAACGACACCCATTTCTTTACAATTGGTATACATCTGCCCGGCTAGCTCAGTCGGTAGAGCACGAGACTCTTAATCTCGGGGTCGTGGGTTCGAGCCCCACGTTGGGCGGTTAATTTTTATTGTATCGTTTGACAATTTGTAGAAGACGGAAAAATACACGATAACTGCAATCTAGTGAGTTTTATATTTGCCACCTAATGTTTATTAGACATAAATCGATTTCATAAACGGTGGTCTATAAAAGTGCACGAGATCCTGCTTTCATTTTACTTGATCGCAGCCGTACCCGTGAATTTCGTGCAAAAAGTGTCTTTTGCAAAATCAAAACACGAAATCGGACTCTGCATGCCGATTCCATTGAAGATCTGTTTCAAGATCGCGCATTCAATTTACGCCTTATATTTCTACATCGAAACGAGTGTGGTTGATCTGATCAGATATACAAAAGATGTAAATATATATAGTGACTGCATTTTATTTCTCATTTCAGGAAGAAGAAAAAAGTATTTGCAAAGATATCTTATATTTGTTGATCGAAAACTTGTGCTGACTTTGACATTGCCGTGTGAATACGGATCGCTATTTAGAAATCGCCTGCCGAAATTCCTCGGTCATGCTACTGCAAAAAGTCTTCGACCACGACGAGACTCGAACTCGCAATCTTCTGATTCGAAGTCAGACGCCTTATCCATTAGGCCACGCGGTCTTAGCAATACATTCGGGCAAAATAGAACTTAAACATCGCAAATCTGGATAGTGGCATTTTGCCTTCTCTCTGAATAATCTGCTCTTGACGTAATCAAAAATGGTCAAGAAACACAATACAAAATGTGCTAGCCTTATGAATCGAATTCGAACTTATATCGTATATATATGCTTTATAATACATTTACATTATTACTGGGCTCGATATTAACAATGAAACATTTCTGAGATTTTGGCGCCAACATTGTTTTCACACTAAAGGTGACAGAATTTGTGGCTTTTCAATATAAAATCAATGGAACTGATAAAATAGTTTTGCATTTGTTCTTTAGATGTAACAAATAGCCATGGGCAAACAGGTTGACGCAAAAATAACTATCGCACTAATTAACCGCTTCTTACAAACGACACCCATTTCTTTACAATTGGTATACATCTGCCCGGCTAGCTCAGTCGGTAGAGCACGAGACTCTTAATCTCGGGGTCGTGGGTTCGAGCCCCACGTTGGGCGGTTAATTTTTATTGTATCGTTTGACAATTTGTAGAAGACGGAAAAATACACGATAACTGCAATCTAGTGAGTTTTATATTTGCCACCTAATGTTTATTAGACATAAATCGATTTCATAAACGGTGGTCTATAAAAGTGCACGAGATCCTGCTTTCATTTTACTTGATCGCAGCCGTACCCGTGAATTTCGTGCAAAAAGTGTCTTTTGCAAAATCAAAACACGAAATCGGACTCTGCATGCCGATTCCATTGAAGATCTGTTTCAAGATCGCGCATTCAATTTACGCCTTATATTTCTACATCGAAACGAGTGTGGTTGATCTGATCAGATATACAAAAGATGTAAATATATATAGTGACTGCATTTTATTTCTCATTTCAGGAAGAAGAAAAAAGTATTTGCAAAGATATCTTATATTTGTTGATCGAAAACTTGTGCTGACTTTGACATTGCCGTGTGAATACGGATCGCTATTTAGAAATCGCCTGCCGAAATTCCTCGGTCATGCTACTGCAAAAAGTCTTCGACCACGACGAGACTCGAACTCGCAATCTTCTGATTCGAAGTCAGACGCCTTATCCATTAGGCCACGCGGTCTTAGCAATACATTCGGGCAAAATAGAACTTAAACATCGCAAATCTGGATAGTGGCATTTTGCCTTCTCTCTGAATAATCTGCTCTTGACGTAATCAAAAATGGTCAAGAAACACAATACAAAATGTGCTAGCCTTATGAATCGAATTCGAACGTATATCGTATATATATGCTTTATAATACATTTACATTATTACTGGGCTCGATATTAACAATGAAACATTTCTGAGATTTTGGCGCCAACATTGTTTTCACACTAAAGGTGACAGAATTTGTGGCTTTTCAATATAAAATCAATGGAACTGATAAAATAGTTTTGCATTTGTTCTTTAGATGTAACAAATAGCCATGGGCAAACAGGTTGACGCAAAAATAACTATCGCACTAATTAACCGCTTCTTACAAACGACACCCATTTCTTTACAATTGGTATACATCTGCCCGGCTAGCTCAGTCGGTAGAGCACGAGACTCTTAATCTCGGGGTCGTGGGTTCGAGCCCCACGTTGGGCGGTTAATTTTTATTGTATCGTTTGACAATTTGTAGAAGACGGAAAAATACACGATAACTGCAATCTAGTGAGTTTTATATTTGCCACCTAATGTTTATTAGACATAAATCGATTTCATAAACGGTGGTCTATAAAAGTGCACGAGATCCTGCTTTCATTTTACTTGATCGCAGCCGTACCCGTGAATTTCGTGCAAAAAGTGTCTTTTGCAAAATCAAAACACGAAATCGGACTCTGCATGCCGATTCCATTGAAGATCTGTTTCAAGATCGCGCATTCAATTTACGCCTTATATTTCTACATCGAAACGAGTGTGGTTGATCTGATCAGATATACAAAAGATGTAAATATATATAGTGACTGCATTTTATTTCTCATTTCAGGAAGAAGAAAAAAGTATTTGCAAAGATATCTTATATTTGTTGATCGAAAACTTGTGCTGACTTTGACATTGCCGTGTGAATACGGATCGCTATTTAGAAATCGCCTGCCGAAATTCCTCGGTCATGCTACTGCAAAAAGTCTTCGACCACGACGAGACTCGAACTCGCAATCTTCTGATTCGAAGTCAGACGCCTTATCCATTAGGCCACGCGGTCTTAGCAATACATTCGGGCAAAATAGAACTTAAACATCGCAAATCTGGATAGTGGCATTTTGCCTTCTCTCTGAATAATCTGCTCTTGACGTAATCAAAAATGGTCAAGAAACACAATACAAAATGTGCTAGCCTTATGAATCGAATTCGAACGTATATCGTATATATATGCTTTATAATACATTTACATTATTACTGGGCTCGATATTAACAATGAAACATTTCTGAGATTTTGGCGCCAACATTGTTTTCACACTAAAGGTGACAGAATTTGTGGCTTTTCAATATAAAATCAATGGAACTGATAAAATAGTTTTGCATTTGTTCTTTAGATGTAACAAATAGCCATGGGCAAACAGGTTGACGCAAAAATAACTATCGCACTAATTAACCGCTTCTTACAAACGACACCCATTTCTTTACAATTGGTATACATCTGCCCGGCTAGCTCAGTCGGTAGAGCACGAGACTCTTAATCTCGGGGTCGTGGGTTCGAGCCCCACGTTGGGCGGTTAATTTTTATTGTATCGTTTGACAATTTGTAGAAGACGGAAAAATACACGATAACTGCAATCTAGTGAGTTTTATATTTGCCACCTAATGTTTATTAGACATAAATCGATTTCATAAACGGTGGTCTATAAAAGTGCACGAGATCCTGCTTTCATTTTACTTGATCGCAGCCGTACCCGTGAATTTCGTGCAAAAAAGTGTCTTTTGCAAAATCAAAACACGAAATCGGACTCTGCATGCCGATTCCATTGAAGATCTGTTTCAAGATCGCGCATTCAATTTACGCCTTATATTTCTACATCGAAACGAGTGTGGTTGATCTGATCAGATATACAAAAGATGTAAATATATATAGTGACTGCATTTTATTTCTCATTTCAGGAAGAAGAAAAAAGTATTTGCAAAGATATCTTATATTTGTTGATCGAAAACTTGTGCTGACTTTGACATTGCCGTGTGAATACGGATCGCTATTTAGAAATCGCCTGCCGAAATTCCTCGGTCATGCTACTGCAAAAAGTCTTCGACCACGACGAGACTCGAACTCGCAATCTTCTGATTCGAAGTCAGACGCCTTATCCATTAGGCCACGCGGTCTTAGCAATACATTCGGGCAAAATAGAACTTAAACATCGCAAATCTGGATAGTGGCATTTTGCCTTCTCTCTGAATAATCTGCTCTTGACGTAATCAAAAATGGTCAAGAAACACAATACAAAATGTGCTAGCCTTATGAATCGAATTCGAACTTATATCGTATATATATGCTTTATAATACATTTACATTATTACTGGGCTCGATATTAACAATGAAACATTTCTGAGATTTTGGCGCCAACATTGTTTTCACACTAAAGGTGACAGAATTTGTGGCTTTTCAATATAAAATCAATGGAACTGATAAAATAGTTTTGCATTTGTTCTTTAGATGTAACAAATAGCCATGGGCAAACAGGTTGACGCAAAAATAACTATCGCACTAATTAACCGCTTCTTACAAACGACACCCATTTCTTTACAATTGGTATACATCTGCCCGGCTAGCTCAGTCGGTAGAGCACGAGACTCTTAATCTCGGGGTCGTGGGTTCGAGCCCCACGTTGGGCGGTTAATTTTTATTGTATCGTTTGACAATTTGTAGAAGACGGAAAAATACACGATAACTGCAATCTAGTGAGTTTTATATTTGCCACCTAATGTTTATTAGACATAAATCGATTTCATAAACGGTGGTCTATAAAAGTGCACGAGATCCTGCTTTCATTTTACTTGATCGCAGCCGTACCCGTGAATTTCGTGCAAAAAGTGTCTTTTGCAAAATCAAAACACGAAATCGGACTCTGCATGCCGATTCCATTGAAGATCTGTTTCAAGATCGCGCATTCAATTTACGCCTTATATTTCTACATCGAAACGAGTGTGGTTGATCTGATCAGATATACAAAAGATGTAAATATATATAGTGACTGCATTTTATTTCTCATTTCAGGAAGAAGAAAAAAGTATTTGCAAAGATATCTTATATTTGTTGATCGAAAACTTGTGCTGACTTTGACATTGCCGTGTGAATACGGATCGCTATTTAGAAATCGCCTGCCGAAATTCCTCGGTCATGCTACTGCAAAAAGTCTTCGACCACGACGAGACTCGAACTCGCAATCTTCTGATTCGAAGTCAGACGCCTTATCCATTAGGCCACGCGGTCTTAGCAATACATTCGGGCAAAATAGAACTTAAACATCGCAAATCTGGATAGTGGCATTTTGCCTTCTCTCTGAATAATCTGCTCTTGACGTAATCAAAAATGGTCAAGAAACACAATACAAAATGTGCTAGCCTTATGAATCGAATTCGAACGTATATCGTATATATATGCTTTATAATACATTTACATTATTACTGGGCTCGATATTAACAATGAAACATTTCTGAGATTTTGGCGCCAACATTGTTTTCACACTAAAGGTGACAGAATTTGTGGCTTTTCAATATAAAATCAATGGAACTGATAAAATAGTTTTGCATTTGTTCTTTAGATGTAACAAATAGCCATGGGCAAACAGGTTGACGCAAAAATAACTATCGCACTAATTAACCGCTTCTTACAAACGACACCCATTTCTTTACAATTGGTATACATCTGCCCGGCTAGCTCAGTCGGTAGAGCACGAGACTCTTAATCTCGGGGTCGTGGGTTCGAGCCCCACGTTGGGCGGTTAATTTTTATTGTATCGTTTGACAATTTGTAGAAGACGGAAAAATACACGATAACTGCAATCTAGTGAGTTTTATATTTGCCACCTAATGTTTATTAGACATAAATCGATTTCATAAACGGTGGTCTATAAAAGTGCACGAGATCCTGCTTTCATTTTACTTGATCGCAGCCGTACCCGTGAATTTCGTGCAAAAAGTGTCTTTTGCAAAATCAAAACACGAAATCGGACTCTGCATGCCGATTCCATTGAAGATCTGTTTCAAGATCGCGCATTCAATTTACGCCTTATATTTCTACATCGAAACGAGTGTGGTTGATCTGATCAGATATACAAAAGATGTAAATATATATAGTGACTGCATTTTATTTCTCATTTCAGGAAGAAGAAAAAAGTATTTGCAAAGATATCTTATATTTGTTGATCGAAAACTTGTGCTGACTTTGACATTGCCGTGTGAATACGGATCGCTATTTAGAAATCGCCTGCCGAAATTCCTCGGTCATGCTACTGCAAAAAGTCTTCGACCACGACGAGACTCGAACTCGCAATCTTCTGATTCGAAGTCAGACGCCTTATCCATTAGGCCACGCGGTCTTAGCAATACATTCGGGCAAAATAGAACTTAAACATCGCAAATCTGGATAGTGGCATTTTGCCTTCTCTCTGAATAATCTGCTCTTGACGTAATCAAAAATGGTCAAGAAACACAATACAAAATGTGCTAGCCTTATGAATCGAATTCGAACGTATATCGTATATATATGCTTTATAATACATTTACATTATTACTGGGCTCGATATTAACAATGAAACATTTCTGAGATTTTGGCGCCAACATTGTTTTCACACTAAAGGTGACAGAATTTGTGGCTTTTCAATATAAAATCAATGGAACTGATAAAATAGTTTTGCATTTGTTCTTTAGATGTAACAAATAGCCATGGGCAAACAGGTTGACGCAAAAATAACTATCGCACTAATTAACCGCTTCTTACAAACGACACCCATTTCTTTACAATTGGTATACATCTGCCCGGCTAGCTCAGTCGGTAGAGCACGAGACTCTTAATCTCGGGGTCGTGGGTTCGAGCCCCACGTTGGGCGGTTAATTTTTATTGTATCGTTTGACAATTTGTAGAAGACGGAAAAATACACGATAACTGCAATCTAGTGAGTTTTATATTTGCCACCTAATGTTTATTAGACATAAATCGATTTCATAAACGGTGGTCTATAAAAGTGCACGAGATCCTGCTTTCATTTTACTTGATCGCAGCCGTACCCGTGAATTTCGTGCAAAAAGTGTCTTTTGCAAAATCAAAACACGAAATCGGACTCTGCATGCCGATTCCATTGAAGATCTGTTTCAAGATCGCGCATTCAATTTACGCCTTATATTTCTACATCGAAACGAGTGTGGTTGATCTGATCAGATATACAAAAGATGTAAATATATATAGTGACTGCATTTTATTTCTCATTTCAGGAAGAAGAAAAAAGTATTTGCAAAGATATCTTATATTTGTTGATCGAAAACTTGTGCTGACTTTGACATTGCCGTGTGAATACGGATCGCTATTTAGAAATCGCCTGCCGAAATTCCTCGGTCATGCTACTGCAAAAAGTCTTCGACCACGACGAGACTCGAACTCGCAATCTTCTGATTCGAAGTCAGACGCCTTATCCATTAGGCCACGCGGTCTTAGCAATACATTCGGGCAAAATAGAACTTAAACATCGCAAATCTGGATAGTGGCATTTTGCCTTCTCTCTGAATAATCTGCTCTTGACGTAATCAAAAATGGTCAAGAAACACAATACAAAATGTGCTAGCCTTATGAATCGAATTCGAACGTATATCGTATATATATGCTTTATAATACATTTACATTATTACTGGGCTCGATATTAACAATGAAACATTTCTGAGATTTTGGCGCCAACATTGTTTTCACACTAAAGGTGACAGAATTTGTGGCTTTTCAATATAAAATCAATGGAACTGATAAAATAGTTTTGCATTTGTTCTTTAGATGTAACAAATAGCCATGGGCAAACAGGTTGACGCAAAAATAACTATCGCACTAATTAACCGCTTCTTACAAACGACACCCATTTCTTTACAATTGGTATACATCTGCCCGGCTAGCTCAGTCGGTAGAGCACGAGACTCTTAATCTCGGGGTCGTGGGTTCGAGCCCCACGTTGGGCGGTTAATTTTTATTGTATCGTTTGACAATTTGTAGAAGACGGAAAAATACACGATAACTGCAATCTAGTGAGTTTTATATTTGCCACCTAATGTTTATTAGACATAAATCGATTTCATAAACGGTGGTCTATAAAAGTGCACGAGATCCTGCTTTCATTTTACTTGATCGCAGCCGTACCCGTGAATTTCGTGCAAAAAGTGTCTTTTGCAAAATCAAAACACGAAATCGGACTCTGCATGCCGATTCCATTGAAGATCTGTTTCAAGATCGCGCATTCAATTTACGCCTTATATTTCTACATCGAAACGAGTGTGGTTGATCTGATCAGATATACAAAAGATGTAAATATATATAGTGACTGCATTTTATTTCTCATTTCAGGAAGAAGAAAAAAGTATTTGCAAAGATATCTTATATTTGTTGATCGAAAACTTGTGCTGACTTTGACATTGCCGTGTGAATACGGATCGCTATTTAGAAATCGCCTGCCGAAATTCCTCGGTCATGCTACTGCAAAAAGTCTTCGACCACGACGAGACTCGAACTCGCAATCTTCTGATTCGAAGTCAGACGCCTTATCCATTAGGCCACGCGGTCTTAGCAATACATTCGGGCAAAATAGAACTTAAACATCGCAAATCTGGATAGTGGCATTTTGCCTTCTCTCTGAATAATCTGCTCTTGACGTAATCAAAAATGGTCAAGAAACACAATACAAAATGTGCTAGCCTTATGAATCGAATTCGAACGTATATCGTATATATATGCTTTATAATACATTTACATTATTACTGGGCTCGATATTAACAATGAAACATTTCTGAGATTTTGGCGCCAACATTGTTTTCACACTAAAGGTGACAGAATTTGTGGCTTTTCAATATAAAATCAATGGAACTGATAAAATAGTTTTGCATTTGTTCTTTAGATGTAACAAATAGCCATGGGCAAACAGGTTGACGCAAAAATAACTATCGCACTAATTAACCGCTTCTTACAAACGACACCCATTTCTTTACAATTGGTATACATCTGCCCGGCTAGCTCAGTCGGTAGAGCACGAGACTCTTAATCTCGGGGTCGTGGGTTCGAGCCCCACGTTGGGCGGTTAATTTTTATTGTATCGTTTGACAATTTGTAGAAGACGGAAAAATACACGATAACTGCAATCTAGTGAGTTTTATATTTGCCACCTAATGTTTATTAGACATAAATCGATTTCATAAACGGTGGTCTATAAAAGTGCACGAGATCCTGCTTTCATTTTACTTGATCGCAGCCGTACCCGTGAATTTCGTGCAAAAAGTGTCTTTTGCAAAATCAAAACACGAAATCGGACTCTGCATGCCGATTCCATTGAAGATCTGTTTCAAGATCGCGCATTCAATTTACGCCTTATATTTCTACATCGAAACGAGTGTGGTTGATCTGATCAGATATACAAAAGATGTAAATATATATAGTGACTGCATTTTATTTCTCATTTCAGGAAGAAGAAAAAAGTATTTGCAAAGATATCTTATATTTGTTGATCGAAAACTTGTGCTGACTTTGACATTGCCGTGTGAATACGGATCGCTATTTAGAAATCGCCTGCCGAAATTCCTCGGTCATGCTACTGCAAAAAGTCTTCGACCACGACGAGACTCGAACTCGCAATCTTCTGATTCGAAGTCAGACGCCTTATCCATTAGGCCACGCGGTCTTAGCAATACATTCGGGCAAAATAGAACTTAAACATCGCAAATCTGGATAGTGGCATTTTGCCTTCTCTCTGAATAATCTGCTCTTGACGTAATCAAAAATGGTCAAGAAACACAATACAAAATGTGCTAGCCTTATGAATCGAATTCGAACGTATATCGTATATATATGCTTTATAATACATTTACATTATTACTGGGCTCGATATTAACAATGAAACATTTCTGAGATTTTGGCGCCAACATTGTTTTCACACTAAAGGTGACAGAATTTGTGGCTTTTCAATATAAAATCAATGGAACTGATAAAATAGTTTTGCATTTGTTCTTTAGATGTAACAAATAGCCATGGGCAAACAGGTTGACGCAAAAATAACTATCGCACTAATTAACCGCTTCTTACAAACGACACCCATTTCTTTACAATTGGTATACATCTGCCCGGCTAGCTCAGTCGGTAGAGCACGACACTCTTAATCTCGGGGTCGTGGGTTCGAGCCCCACGTTGGGCGGTTAATTTTTATTGTATCGTTTGACAATTTGTAGAAGACGGAAAAATACACGATAACTGCAATCTAGTGAGTTTTATATTTGCCACCTAATGTTTATTAGACATAAATCGATTTCATAAACGGTGGTCTATAAAAGTGCACGAGATCCTGCTTTCATTTTACTTGATCGCAGCCGTACCCGTGAATTTCGTGCAAAAAGTGTCTTTTGCAAAATCAAAACACGAAATCGGACTCTGCATGCCGATTCCATTGAAGATCTGTTTCAAGATCGCGCATTCAATTTACGCCTTATATTTCTACATCGAAACGAGTGTGGTTGATCTGATCAGATATACAAAAGATGTAAATATATATAGTGACTGCATTTTATTTCTCATTTCAGGAAGAAGAAAAAAGTATTTGCAAAGATATCTTATATTTGTTGATCGAAAACTTGTGCTGACTTTGACATTGCCGTGTGAATACGGATCGCTATTTAGAAATCGCCTGCCGAAATTCCTCGGTCATGCTACTGCAAAAAGTCTTCGACCACGACGAGACTCGAACTCGCAATCTTCTGATTCGAAGTCAGACGCCTTATCCATTAGGCCACGCGGTCTTAGCAATACATTCGGGCAAAATAGAACTTAAACATCGCAAATCTGGATAGTGGCATTTTGCCTTCTCTCTGAATAATCTGCTCTTGACGTAATCAAAAATGGTCAAGAAACACAATACAAAATGTGCTAGCCTTATGAATCGAATTCGAACGTATATCGTATATATATGCTTTATAATACATTTACATTATTACTGGGCTCGATATTAACAATGAAACATTTCTGAGATTTTGGCGCCAACATTGTTTTCACACTAAAGGTGACAGAATTTGTGGCTTTTCAATATAAAATCAATGGAACTGATAAAATAGTTTTGCATTTGTTCTTTAGATGTAACAAATAGCCATGGGCAAACAGGTTGACGCAAAAATAACTATCGCACTAATTAACCGCTTCTTACAAACGACACCCATTTCTTTACAATTGGTATACATCTGCCCGGCTAGCTCAGTCGGTAGAGCACGAGACTCTTAATCTCGGGGTCGTGGGTTCGAGCCCCACGTTGGGCGGTTAATTTTTATTGTATCGTTTGACAATTTGTAGAAGACGGAAAAATACACGATAACTGCAATCTAGTGAGTTTTATATTTGCCACCTAATGTTTATTAGACATAAATCGATTTCATAAACGGTGGTCTATAAAAGTGCACGAGATCCTGCTTTCATTTTACTTGATCGCAGCCGTACCCGTGAATTTCGTGCAAAAAGTGTCTTTTGCAAAATCAAAACACGAAATCGGACTCTGCATGCCGATTCCATTGAAGATCTGTTTCAAGATCGCGCATTCAATTTACGCCTTATATTTCTACATCGAAACGAGTGTGGTTGATCTGATCAGATATACAAAAGATGTAAATATATATAGTGACTGCATTTTATTTCTCATTTCAGGAAGAAGAAAAAAGTATTTGCAAAGATATCTTATATTTGTTGATCGAAAACTTGTGCTGACTTTGACATTGCCGTGTGAATACGGATCGCTATTTAGAAATCGCCTGCCGAAATTCCTCGGTCATGCTACTGCAAAAAGTCTTCGACCACGACGAGACTCGAACTCGCAATCTTCTGATTCGAAGTCAGACGCCTTATCCATTAGGCCACGCGGTCTTAGCAATACATTCGGGCAAAATAGAACTTAAACATCGCAAATCTGGATAGTGGCATTTTGCCTTCTCTCTGAATAATCTGCTCTTGACGTAATCAAAAATGGTCAAGAAACACAATACAAAATGTGCTAGCCTTATGAATCGAATTCGAACGTATATCGTATATATATGCTTTATAATACATTTACATTATTACTGGGCTCGATATTAACAATGAAACATTTCTGAGATTTTGGCGCCAACATTGTTTTCACACTAAAGGTGACAGAATTTGTGGCTTTTCAATATAAAATCAATGGAACTGATAAAATAGTTTTGCATTTGTTCTTTAGATGTAACAAATAGCCATGGGCAAACAGGTTGACGCAAAAATAACTATCGCACTAATTAACCGCTTCTTACAAACGACACCCATTTCTTTACAATTGGTATACATCTGCCCGGCTAGCTCAGTCGGTAGAGCACGACACTCTTAATCTCGGGGTCGTGGGTTCGAGCCCCACGTTGGGCGGTTAATTTTTATTGTATCGTTTGACAATTTGTAGAAGACGGAAAAATACACGATAACTGCAATCTAGTGAGTTTTATATTTGCCACCTAATGTTTATTAGACATAAATCGATTTCATAAACGGTGGTCTATAAAAGTGCACGAGATCCTGCTTTCATTTTACTTGATCGCAGCCGTACCCGTGAATTTCGTGCAAAAAGTGTCTTTTGCAAAATCAAAACACGAAATCGGACTCTGCATGCCGATTCCATTGAAGATCTGTTTCAAGATCGCGCATTCAATTTACGCCTTATATTTCTACATCGAAACGAGTGTGGTTGATCTGATCAGATATACAAAAGATGTAAATATATATAGTGACTGCATTTTATTTCTCATTTCAGGAAGAAGAAAAAAGTATTTGCAAAGATATCTTATATTTGTTGATCGAAAACTTGTGCTGACTTTGACATTGCCGTGTGAATACGGATCGCTATTTAGAAATCGCCTGCCGAAATTCCTCGGTCATGCTACTGCAAAAAGTCTTCGACCACGACGAGACTCGAACTCGCAATCTTCTGATTCGAAGTCAGACGCCTTATCCATTAGGCCACGCGGTCTTAGCAATACATTCGGGCAAAATAGAACTTAAACATCGCAAATCTGGATAGTGGCATTTTGCCTTCTCTCTGAATAATCTGCTCTTGACGTAATCAAAAATGGTCAAGAAACACAATACAAAATGTGCTAGCCTTATGAATCGAATTCGAACGTATATCGTATATATATGCTTTATAATACATTTACATTATTACTGGGCTCGATATTAACAATGAAACATTTCTGAGATTTTGGCGCCAACATTGTTTTCACACTAAAGGTGACAGAATTTGTGGCTTTTCAATATAAAATCAATGGAACTGATAAAATAGTTTTGCATTTGTTCTTTAGATGTAACAAATAGCCATGGGCAAACAGGTTGACGCAAAAATAACTATCGCACTAATTAACCGCTTCTTACAAACGACACCCATTTCTTTACAATTGGTATACATCTGCCCGGCTAGCTCAGTCGGTAGAGCACGAGACTCTTAATCTCGGGGTCGTGGGTTCGAGCCCCACGTTGGGCGGTTAATTTTTATTGTATCGTTTGACAATTTGTAGAAGACGGAAAAATACACGATAACTGCAATCTAGTGAGTTTTATATTTGCCACCTAATGTTTATTAGACATAAATCGATTTCATAAACGGTGGTCTATAAAAGTGCACGAGATCCTGCTTTCATTTTACTTGATCGCAGCCGTACCCGTGAATTTCGTGCAAAAAGTGTCTTTTGCAAAATCAAAACACGAAATCGGACTCTGCATGCCGATTCCATTGAAGATCTGTTTCAAGATCGCGCATTCAATTTACGCCTTATATTTCTACATCGAAACGAGTGTGGTTGATCTGATCAGATATACAAAAGATGTAAATATATATAGTGACTGCATTTTATTTCTCATTTCAGGAAGAAGAAAAAAGTATTTGCAAAGATATCTTATATTTGTTGATCGAAAACTTGTGCTGACTTTGACATTGCCGTGTGAATACGGATCGCTATTTAGAAATCGCCTGCCGAAATTCCTCGGTCATGCTACTGCAAAAAGTCTTCGACCACGACGAGACTCGAACTCGCAATCTTCTGATTCGAAGTCAGACGCCTTATCCATTAGGCCACGCGGTCTTAGCAATACATTCGGGCAAAATAGAACTTAAACATCGCAAATCTGGATAGTGGCATTTTGCCTTCTCTCTGAATAATCTGCTCTTGACGTAATCAAAAATGGTCAAGAAACACAATACAAAATGTGCTAGCCTTATGAATCGAATTCGAACGTATATCGTATATATATGCTTTATAATACATTTACATTATTACTGGGCTCGATATTAACAATGAAACATTTCTGAGATTTTGGCGCCAACATTGTTTTCACACTAAAGGTGACAGAATTTGTGGCTTTTCAATATAAAATCAATGGAACTGATAAAATAGTTTTGCATTTGTTCTTTAGATGTAACAAATAGCCATGGGCAAACAGGTTGACGCAAAAATAACTATCGCACTAATTAACCGCTTCTTACAAACGACACCCATTTCTTTACAATTGGTATACATCTGCCCGGCTAGCTCAGTCGGTAGAGCACGAGACTCTTAATCTCGGGGTCGTGGGTTCGAGCCCCACGTTGGGCGGTTAATTTTTATTGTATCGTTTGACAATTTGTAGAAGACGGAAAAATACACGATAACTGCAATCTAGTGAGTTTTATATTTGCCACCTAATGTTTATTAGACATAAATCGATTTCATAAACGGTGGTCTATAAAAGTGCACGAGATCCTGCTTTCATTTTACTTGATCGCAGCCGTACCCGTGAATTTCGTGCAAAAAGTGTCTTTTGCAAAATCAAAACACGAAATCGGACTCTGCATGCCGATTCCATTGAAGATCTGTTTCAAGATCGCGCATTCAATTTACGCCTTATATTTCTACATCGAAACGAGTGTGGTTGATCTGATCAGATATACAAAAGATGTAAATATATATAGTGACTGCATTTTATTTCTCATTTCAGGAAGAAGAAAAAAGTATTTGCAAAGATATCTTATATTTGTTGATCGAAAACTTGTGCTGACTTTGACATTGCCGTGTGAATACGGATCGCTATTTAGAAATCGCCTGCCGAAATTCCTCGGTCATGCTACTGCAAAAAGTCTTCGACCACGACGAGACTCGAACTCGCAATCTTCTGATTCGAAGTCAGACGCCTTATCCATTAGGCCACGCGGTCTTAGCAATACATTCGGGCAAAATAGAACTTAAACATCGCAAATCTGGATAGTGGCATTTTGCCTTCTCTCTGAATAATCTGCTCTTGACGTAATCAAAAATGGTCAAGAAACACAATACAAAATGTGCTAGCCTTATGAATCGAATTCGAACGTATATCGTATATATATGCTTTATAATACATTTACATTATTACTGGGCTCGATATTAACAATGAAACATTTCTGAGATTTTGGCGCCAACATTGTTTTCACACTAAAGGTGACAGAATTTGTGGCTTTTCAATATAAAATCAATGGAACTGATAAAATAGTTTTGCATTTGTTCTTTAGATGTAACAAATAGCCATGGGCAAACAGGTTGACGCAAAAATAACTATCGCACTAATTAACCGCTTCTTACAAACGACACCCATTTCTTTACAATTGGTATACATCTGCCCGGCTAGCTCAGTCGGTAGAGCACGAGACTCTTAATCTCGGGGTCGTGGGTTCGAGCCCCACGTTGGGCGGTTAATTTTTATTGTATCGTTTGACAATTTGTAGAAGACGGAAAAATACACGATAACTGCAATCTAGTGAGTTTTATATTTGCCACCTAATGTTTATTAGACATAAATCGATTTCATAAACGGTGGTCTATAAAAGTGCACGAGATCCTGCTTTCATTTTACTTGATCGCAGCCGTACCCGTGAATTTCGTGCAAAAAGTGTCTTTTGCAAAATCAAAACACGAAATCGGACTCTGCATGCCGATTCCATTGAAGATCTGTTTCAAGATCGCGCATTCAATTTACGCCTTATATTTCTACATCGAAACGAGTGTGGTTGATCTGATCAGATATACAAAAGATGTAAATATATATAGTGACTGCATTTTATTTCTCATTTCAGGAAGAAGAAAAAAGTATTTGCAAAGATATCTTATATTTGTTGATCGAAAACTTGTGCTGACTTTGACATTGCCGTGTGAATACGGATCGCTATTTAGAAATCGCCTGCCGAAATTCCTCGGTCATGCTACTGCAAAAAGTCTTCGACCACGACGAGACTCGAACTCGCAATCTTCTGATTCGAAGTCAGACGCCTTATCCATTAGGCCACGCGGTCTTAGCAATACATTCGGGCAAAATAGAACTTAAACATCGCAAATCTGGATAGTGGCATTTTGCCTTCTCTCTGAATAATCTGCTCTTGACGTAATCAAAAATGGTCAAGAAACACAATACAAAATGTGCTAGCCTTATGAATCGAATTCGAACGTATATCGTATATATATGCTTTATAATACATTTACATTATTACTGGGCTCGATATTAACAATGAAACATTTCTGAGATTTTGGCGCCAACATTGTTTTCACACTAAAGGTGACAGAATTTGTGGCTTTTCAATATAAAATCAATGGAACTGATAAAATAGTTTTGCATTTGTTCTTTAGATGTAACAAATAGCCATGGGCAAACAGGTTGACGCAAAAATAACTATCGCACTAATTAACCGCTTCTTACAAACGACACCCATTTCTTTACAATTGGTATACATCTGCCCGGCTAGCTCAGTCGGTAGAGCACGAGACTCTTAATCTCGGGGTCGTGGGTTCGAGCCCCACGTTGGGCGGTTAATTTTTATTGTATCGTTTGACAATTTGTAGAAGACGGAAAAATACACGATAACTGCAATCTAGTGAGTTTTATATTTGCCACCTAATGTTTATTAGACATAAATCGATTTCATAAACGGTGGTCTATAAAAGTGCACGAGATCCTGCTTTCATTTTACTTGATCGCAGCCGTACCCGTGAATTTCGTGCAAAAAGTGTCTTTTGCAAAATCAAAACACGAAATCGGACTCTGCATGCCGATTCCATTGAAGATCTGTTTCAAGATCGCGCATTCAATTTACGCCTTATATTTCTACATCGAAACGAGTGTGGTTGATCTGATCAGATATACAAAAGATGTAAATATATATAGTGACTGCATTTTATTTCTCATTTCAGGAAGAAGAAAAAAGTATTTGCAAAGATATCTTATATTTGTTGATCGAAAACTTGTGCTGACTTTGACATTGCCGTGTGAATACGGATCGCTATTTAGAAATCGCCTGCCGAAATTCCTCGGTCATGCTACTGCAAAAAGTCTTCGACCACGACGAGACTCGAACTCGCAATCTTCTGATTCGAAGTCAGACGCCTTATCCATTAGGCCACGCGGTCTTAGCAATACATTCGGGCAAAATAGAACTTAAACATCGCAAATCTGGATAGTGGCATTTTGCCTTCTCTCTGAATAATCTGCTCTTGACGTAATCAAAAATGGTCAAGAAACACAATACAAAATGTGCTAGCCTTATGAATCGAATTCGAACGTATATCGTATATATATGCTTTATAATACATTTACATTATTACTGGGCTCGATATTAACAATGAAACATTTCTGAGATTTTGGCGCCAACATTGTTTTCACACTAAAGGTGACAGAATTTGTGGCTTTTCAATATAAAATCAATGGAACTGATAAAATAGTTTTGCATTTGTTCTTTAGATGTAACAAATAGCCATGGGCAAACAGGTTGACGCAAAAATAACTATCGCACTAATTAACCGCTTCTTACAAACGACACCCATTTCTTTACAATTGGTATACATCTGCCCGGCTAGCTCAGTCGGTAGAGCACGAGACTCTTAATCTCGGGGTCGTGGGTTCGAGCCCCACGTTGGGCGGTTAATTTTTATTGTATCGTTTGACAATTTGTAGAAGACGGAAAAATACACGATAACTGCAATCTAGTGAGTTTTATATTTGCCACCTAATGTTTATTAGACATAAATCGATTTCATAAACGGTGGTCTATAAAAGTGCACGAGATCCTGCTTTCATTTTACTTGATCGCAGCCGTACCCGTGAATTTCGTGCAAAAAGTGTCTTTTGCAAAATCAAAACACGAAATCGGACTCTGCATGCCGATTCCATTGAAGATCTGTTTCAAGATCGCGCATTCAATTTACGCCTTATATTTCTACATCGAAACGAGTGTGGTTGATCTGATCAGATATACAAAAGATGTAAATATATATAGTGACTGCATTTTATTTCTCATTTCAGGAAGAAGAAAAAAGTATTTGCAAAGATATCTTATATTTGTTGATCGAAAACTTGTGCTGACTTTGACATTGCCGTGTGAATACGGATCGCTATTTAGAAATCGCCTGCCGAAATTCCTCGGTCATGCTACTGCAAAAAGTCTTCGACCACGACGAGACTCGAACTCGCAATCTTCTGATTCGAAGTCAGACGCCTTATCCATTAGGCCACGCGGTCTTAGCAATACATTCGGGCAAAATAGAACTTAAACATCGCAAATCTGGATAGTGGCATTTTGCCTTCTCTCTGAATAATCTGCTCTTGACGTAATCAAAAATGGTCAAGAAACACAATACAAAATGTGCTAGCCTTATGAATCGAATTCGAACGTATATCGTATATATATGCTTTATAATACATTTACATTATTACTGGGCTCGATATTAACAATGAAACATTTCTGAGATTTTGGCGCCAACATTGTTTTCACACTAAAGGTGACAGAATTTGTGGCTTTTCAATATAAAATCAATGGAACTGATAAAATAGTTTTGCATTTGTTCTTTAGATGTAACAAATAGCCATGGGCAAACAGGTTGACGCAAAAATAACTATCGCACTAATTAACCGCTTCTTACAAACGACACCCATTTCTTTACAATTGGTATACATCTGCCCGGCTAGCTCAGTCGGTAGAGCACGAGACTCTTAATCTCGGGGTCGTGGGTTCGAGCCCCACGTTGGGCGGTTAATTTTTATTGTATCGTTTGACAATTTGTAGAAGACGGAAAAATACACGATAACTGCAATCTAGTGAGTTTTATATTTGCCACCTAATGTTTATTAGACATAAATCGATTTCATAAACGGTGGTCTATAAAAGTGCACGAGATCCTGCTTTCATTTTACTTGATCGCAGCCGTACCCGTGAATTTCGTGCAAAAAGTGTCTTTTGCAAAATCAAAACACGAAATCGGACTCTGCATGCCGATTCCATTGAAGATCTGTTTCAAGATCGCGCATTCAATTTACGCCTTATATTTCTACATCGAAACGAGTGTGGTTGATCTGATCAGATATACAAAAGATGTAAATATATATAGTGACTGCATTTTATTTCTCATTTCAGGAAGAAGAAAAAAGTATTTGCAAAGATATCTTATATTTGTTGATCGAAAACTTGTGCTGACTTTGACATTGCCGTGTGAATACGGATCGCTATTTAGAAATCGCCTGCCGAAATTCCTCGGTCATGCTACTGCAAAAAGTCTTCGACCACGACGAGACTCGAACTCGCAATCTTCTGATTCGAAGTCAGACGCCTTATCCATTAGGCCACGCGGTCTTAGCAATACATTCGGGCAAAATAGAACTTAAACATCGCAAATCTGGATAGTGGCATTTTGCCTTCTCTCTGAATAATCTGCTCTTGACGTAATC
This sequence comes from Mytilus trossulus, assembly GCF_036588685.1. NCBI lineage: Eukaryota > Metazoa > Mollusca > Bivalvia > Mytilida > Mytilidae > Mytilus > Mytilus trossulus. The sequence continues at coordinate 17,304,003 of NC_086375.1, forward strand.
AAAAATGGTCAAGAAACACAATACAAAATGTGCTAGCCTTATGAATCGAATTCGAACGTATATCGTATATATATGCTTTATAATACATTTACATTATTACTGGGCTCGATATTAACAATGAAACATTTCTGAGATTTTGGCGCCAACATTGTTTTCACACTAAAGGTGACAGAATTTGTGGCTTTTCAATATAAAATCAATGGAACTGATAAAATAGTTTTGCATTTGTTCTTTAGATGTAACAAATAGCCATGGGCAAACAGGTTGACGCAAAAATAACTATCGCACTAATTAACCGCTTCTTACAAACGACACCCATTTCTTTACAATTGGTATACATCTGCCCGGCTAGCTCAGTCGGTAGAGCACGAGACTCTTAATCTCGGGGTCGTGGGTTCGAGCCCCACGTTGGGCGGTTAATTTTTATTGTATCGTTTGACAATTTGTAGAAGACGGAAAAATACACGATAACTGCAATCTAGTGAGTTTTATATTTGCCACCTAATGTTTATTAGACATAAATCGATTTCATAAACGGTGGTCTATAAAAGTGCACGAGATCCTGCTTTCATTTTACTTGATCGCAGCCGTACCCGTGAATTTCGTGCAAAAAGTGTCTTTTGCAAAATCAAAACACGAAATCGGACTCTGCATGCCGATTCCATTGAAGATCTGTTTCAAGATCGCGCATTCAATTTACGCCTTATATTTCTACATCGAAACGAGTGTGGTTGATCTGATCAGATATACAAAAGATGTAAATATATATAGTGACTGCATTTTATTTCTCATTTCAGGAAGAAGAAAAAAGTATTTGCAAAGATATCTTATATTTGTTGATCGAAAACTTGTGCTGACTTTGACATTGCCGTGTGAATACGGATCGCTATTTAGAAATCGCCTGCCGAAATTCCTCGGTCATGCTACTGCAAAAAGTCTTCGACCACGACGAGACTCGAACTCGCAATCTTCTGATTCGAAGTCAGACGCCTTATCCATTAGGCCACGCGGTCTTAGCAATACATTCGGGCAAAATAGAACTTAAACATCGCAAATCTGGATAGTGGCATTTTGCCTTCTCTCTGAATAATCTGCTCTTGACGTAATCAAAAATGGTCAAGAAACACAATACAAAATGTGCTAGCCTTATGAATCGAATTCGAACGTATATCGTATATATATGCTTTATAATACATTTACATTATTACTGGGCTCGATATTAACAATGAAACATTTCTGAGATTTTGGCGCCAACATTGTTTTCACACTAAAGGTGACAGAATTTGTGGCTTTTCAATATAAAATCAATGGAACTGATAAAATAGTTTTGCATTTGTTCTTTAGATGTAACAAATAGCCATGGGCAAACAGGTTGACGCAAAAATAACTATCGCACTAATTAACCGCTTCTTACAAACGACACCCATTTCTTTACAATTGGTATACATCTGCCCGGCTAGCTCAGTCGGTAGAGCACGAGACTCTTAATCTCGGGGTCGTGGGTTCGAGCCCCACGTTGGGCGGTTAATTTTTATTGTATCGTTTGACAATTTGTAGAAGACGGAAAAATACACGATAACTGCAATCTAGTGAGTTTTATATTTGCCACCTAATGTTTATTAGACATAAATCGATTTCATAAACGGTGGTCTATAAAAGTGCACGAGATCCTGCTTTCATTTTACTTGATCGCAGCCGTACCCGTGAATTTCGTGCAAAAAGTGTCTTTTGCAAAATCAAAACACGAAATCGGACTCTGCATGCCGATTCCATTGAAGATCTGTTTCAAGATCGCGCATTCAATTTACGCCTTATATTTCTACATCGAAACGAGTGTGGTTGATCTGATCAGATATACAAAAGATGTAAATATATATAGTGACTGCATTTTATTTCTCATTTCAGGAAGAAGAAAAAAGTATTTGCAAAGATATCTTATATTTGTTGATCGAAAACTTGTGCTGACTTTGACATTGCCGTGTGAATACGGATCGCTATTTAGAAATCGCCTGCCGAAATTCCTCGGTCATGCTACTGCAAAAAGTCTTCGACCACGACGAGACTCGAACTCGCAATCTTCTGATTCGAAGTCAGACGCCTTATCCATTAGGCCACGCGGTCTTAGCAATACATTCGGGCAAAATAGAACTTAAACATCGCAAATCTGGATAGTGGCATTTTGCCTTCTCTCTGAATAATCTGCTCTTGACGTAATCAAAAATGGTCAAGAAACACAATACAAAATGTGCTAGCCTTATGAATCGAATTCGAACGTATATCGTATATATATGCTTTATAATACATTTACATTATTACTGGGCTCGATATTAACAATGAAACATTTCTGAGATTTTGGCGCCAACATTGTTTTCACACTAAAGGTGACAGAATTTGTGGCTTTTCAATATAAAATCAATGGAACTGATAAAATAGTTTTGCATTTGTTCTTTAGATGTAACAAATAGCCATGGGCAAACAGGTTGACGCAAAAATAACTATCGCACTAATTAACCGCTTCTTACAAACGACACCCATTTCTTTACAATTGGTATACATCTGCCCGGCTAGCTCAGTCGGTAGAGCACGAGACTCTTAATCTCGGGGTCGTGGGTTCGAGCCCCACGTTGGGCGGTTAATTTTTATTGTATCGTTTGACAATTTGTAGAAGACGGAAAAATACACGATAACTGCAATCTAGTGAGTTTTATATTTGCCACCTAATGTTTATTAGACATAAATCGATTTCATAAACGGTGGTCTATAAAAGTGCACGAGATCCTGCTTTCATTTTACTTGATCGCAGCCGTACCCGTGAATTTCGTGCAAAAAGTGTCTTTTGCAAAATCAAAACACGAAATCGGACTCTGCATGCCGATTCCATTGAAGATCTGTTTCAAGATCGCGCATTCAATTTACGCCTTATATTTCTACATCGAAACGAGTGTGGTTGATCTGATCAGATATACAAAAGATGTAAATATATATAGTGACTGCATTTTATTTCTCATTTCAGGAAGAAGAAAAAAGTATTTGCAAAGATATCTTATATTTGTTGATCGAAAACTTGTGCTGACTTTGACATTGCCGTGTGAATACGGATCGCTATTTAGAAATCGCCTGCCGAAATTCCTCGGTCATGCTACTGCAAAAAGTCTTCGACCACGACGAGACTCGAACTCGCAATCTTCTGATTCGAAGTCAGACGCCTTATCCATTAGGCCACGCGGTCTTAGCAATACATTCGGGCAAAATAGAACTTAAACATCGCAAATCTGGATAGTGGCATTTTGCCTTCTCTCTGAATAATCTGCTCTTGACGTAATCAAAAATGGTCAAGAAACACAATACAAAATGTGCTAGCCTTATGAATCGAATTCGAACGTATATCGTATATATATGCTTTATAATACATTTACATTATTACTGGGCTCGATATTAACAATGAAACATTTCTGAGATTTTGGCGCCAACATTGTTTTCACACTAAAGGTGACAGAATTTGTGGCTTTTCAATATAAAATCAATGGAACTGATAAAATAGTTTTGCATTTGTTCTTTAGATGTAACAAATAGCCATGGGCAAACAGGTTGACGCAAAAATAACTATCGCACTAATTAACCGCTTCTTACAAACGACACCCATTTCTTTACAATTGGTATACATCTGCCCGGCTAGCTCAGTCGGTAGAGCACGAGACTCTTAATCTCGGGGTCGTGGGTTCGAGCCCCACGTTGGGCGGTTAATTTTTATTGTATCGTTTGACAATTTGTAGAAGACGGAAAAATACACGATAACTGCAATCTAGTGAGTTTTATATTTGCCACCTAATGTTTATTAGACATAAATCGATTTCATAAACGGTGGTCTATAAAAGTGCACGAGATCCTGCTTTCATTTTACTTGATCGCAGCCGTACCCGTGAATTTCGTGCAAAAAGTGTCTTTTGCAAAATCAAAACACGAAATCGGACTCTGCATGCCGATTCCATTGAAGATCTGTTTCAAGATCGCGCATTCAATTTACGCCTTATATTTCTACATCGAAACGAGTGTGGTTGATCTGATCAGATATACAAAAGATGTAAATATATATAGTGACTGCATTTTATTTCTCATTTCAGGAAGAAGAAAAAAGTATTTGCAAAGATATCTTATATTTGTTGATCGAAAACTTGTGCTGACTTTGACATTGCCGTGTGAATACGGATCGCTATTTAGAAATCGCCTGCCGAAATTCCTCGGTCATGCTACTGCAAAAAGTCTTCGACCACGACGAGACTCGAACTCGCAATCTTCTGATTCGAAGTCAGACGCCTTATCCATTAGGCCACGCGGTCTTAGCAATACATTCGGGCAAAATAGAACTTAAACATCGCAAATCTGGATAGTGGCATTTTGCCTTCTCTCTGAATAATCTGCTCTTGACGTAATCAAAAATGGTCAAGAAACACAATACAAAATGTGCTAGCCTTATGAATCGAATTCGAACGTATATCGTATATATATGCTTTATAATACATTTACATTATTACTGGGCTCGATATTAACAATGAAACA